>NW_028270179.1:43938413-43961101 GCF_037043375.1 Chiloscyllium plagiosum
AGCCCTGTATCTGTCCCCAAACTAATCCCACTGTCCCTGCTCTCTCCCCATAGCCCTGTATCAGTCCCCAAACTAATCCCACTGTCCCTGCTCTCTCCCCATAGCCCTGTATCAGTCCCCAAACTAATCCCACTGTCCCTGCTCTCTCCCCATAGCCCTGTATCAGTCCCCAAACTAATCCCACTGTCCCCATGCTCTCTCCCCATAGCCCTGTATCAGTCCCCAAACTAATCCCACTGCCCCCCACTCTCTCCCCATAGTCCTGTATCAGTCCCCAAACTAATCCCACTGTCCCCCGCTCTCTCCCCATAGCCCTGTATCAGTCCCCAAACTAATCCCACTGTTCCCCCGCTCTCCCCATAGCCCTGTATCAGTCCCCAAACTAATCCCACTGTCCCCGCTCTCTCTCCCCATAGCCCTGTATCAGTCCCCAAACTAATCCCACTGTCCCCGCTCTCTCCCCATAGCCCTGTATCAGTCCCCAAACTAATCCCACTGTCCCTCCGCTCTCTCCCCATAGCCCTGTCTCAGTCCCCAAACTAATCCCACTGTCCCCTGCTCTCTCTCCCCATAGCCCTGTATCAGTCCCCAAACCAATCCCACTGCCCCCCCACTCTCTCCCCATAGCACTGTATCAGTCCCCAAACTAATCCCACTGTCCCCCCGCTCTCTCCCCATAGCCCTGTATCAGTCCCCAAACTAATCCCACTGCCCCCCCACTCTCTCCCCATAGCCCTGTTGAGAGCCAATATCCAAGGGATGACTGACAGATGTTAAGGGGGGCAAAGCTTGAACTGTTTGATAGCTATGAAATAGGGAACTGCCCGGCTTCCTCCCTTTCCACTCCAATCCCAAACGGACGCCAGCAATTGGGAACCCTTGATGGATCGGGAGCAGGAGCGTGGTGGAAGCCTAGCCAGCGCTGAGAGGACGGGGTTAAAAGGAGGTCGCTGAGAGATGTCCCCCCGCATTCGGGATTCTGAAAGCTCAATCACGTCCAAGTCGGGTCATTCGCGGCATGGAGGGGAGCAACGCCGGAGGGGAAAGGTGGTCTCCGGGGAATTCCCCATCACCACCTGTAGCAGATGCCGGGTGACAGACAGCAGGCAACCACGGAGGAGCAAGCAGCAGGGGAACTGAAAGTGGCTGGGCTCCCAGCAATGCCAGGGAAGAGGGGTAGAAACGAGACTGTTCCCCCCCCCCCCCCCCTCAACACTGACGATTGGAGTAGATGCTGTGGGTGGGGGCGTGGCTTTGGACAAGTGATAAGAGTCTGAATCAAAACACAGATATTGCTGGGAAAAGCTCAGCAGGTCGAGCAGCATCCGTGGAGAGAAATCAGAGTTAACGCCTTGGGTCGAGTGACCCTTCGTCAGAAAAAAAAAAGTGTCTGAATTTCTTTCTGATTGACAGCCTCCGTGTTGAGTCTGGTCGGGTTGATTTTGGGGTGGTGGGAGCAAGTGAACAGGGGAACGTGATCCAGTCTGGACGAGCGAGGCTGGTGGGGGAGGGACGAGGTCACCGAGAGATCCCTGGCCGAATCCAGAAGGTGACGGCGATCGATTACGGGAAGGTGTGACAGCTCCAGCTGAGCAAAGGCAGGTGCCGGTGGGGGGGGGGGGGGGGAAGAAAGAGATCACCGAATGATTCCAGACGATGCTGGGGAGGGGACGGAGACAAAACAGTGATGCAGCTTGGTCGGGTAGCCCTCAATGGGGCGGGGAGGGCCGCGGCGCAAACAGCGACTTGCTCTGGTCTGGGCGAGCAATGCCAGGTTGGGTTGGGGGGGTGAACGGGGGAAAAGAAATAAAAGGGAGAGCGTCGCCGACAGATCCCCGACCCAACTCCAGCTGATTGGAGGGGGGGGGGGTGCAGACGACATCGCGATCCGGTCCCGCTCTGACACCCCTCGGATTCGGGGCGGGTCTGCCCACGCGATGATGGCGGCGGGGGGGGTAAAAAGGGGGAAAGAGTGAGCTCCCCGGTCGACGTCAGTAAGGTAGCCCACCCCGTCCGGCCGGGAGCGCCCGCTTCGGCTCCATCCGAGCAACGCCGGGGGGGAAAGGAGGTCAGCCGGTGATCTTCGGACGGCCCCGGCGGAGGCCGGGAGGCGGCGGCCCAGGCTGTCCTGGGCTCCCCGGTGTGTTCGGCTATTTCTGGGTGCTGCTGTCCCCTCTGGGTGGGTGGGGGGGGGGGGGTGGAGGATGTAGGAGGCAGCCCTTACGCCAGCTGTTGTCCGCCCTCCTGCACAGGTAGGTGGCTCCGATCTCCACCGTCACCTCTTGCTCGCGGCCGCCGGGGGGATTGTTGGCGCTGGAGGACTGCCCCGCGCCGCTGCAGTGCCGGCCGGCGCCGCCGGGCGGCGATCGCTCCGGAGGCTCCGAGCCTCGGCGCTGCTGCCGGGACGGCAGAGGCGGCGGCGGAGGAGGAGATTCGTCGAGGCCGGGCTCTCGCTTCACTTCGACCAACAGGCCGCCGCCGACGCCGGCGGACACTTTCATGCCGTTGCGGAAGGCCGCCTCCTCCTCCTCGGTCTCCATCTCCTCCGTCTTGATGCTGCCGATCACCGTCTGAGTCTGAGCTGCCGCCACCGCCGCCATGACCGCGTGCCCTTCCCCCACCCACCAGCCGTCTGTCAGCGCGCTGACGTCACGGCTCATTAGATATGCACTGGTGACACCGCCCCCCCCTTTATTGACGTACGGATCCGACGCCGCTGATTGGTGGTTTCCACCGCTTAGCTCGGGCCTCATTTACCTATTAACATACAAAAATGACACCGATGACTCGGACCGATCAACCAAATCCCCGCCCCTCCACCTCGTGCTACTATTATGCAAACATGACACCGATGATTGGTGGATCCGCCTACCTGGCCCCGCCTACTTCTTCCATATTTAGTCTCGCCTACGCGTCAAGCGCTCGCGATGTGCGGATATGACCCCGCTGATTGGTGGAACCGGACGCCGCTCCCCGCTGTCGCCCCAATTTCGCCGTCTCTAATACGTCACCTTAACAAAGACGCTGGCCCGCCAACGCTGATTGGTTGGGCCCGCCGTCGTGCCCTGCCCACTCGCCGTCATTCCCGCCAAACGGGAGGCGGTGCTTCGCGTGCCCCTGGTTGTTGAGTTCCGTTGCTGTGATTGGCCGAGCCCGTGCCACCTTCCCCGCCTCTACCGCCGCGCCGTTTCCCATCTGATTGGACGGTCCCGTTCTGTCCCCGCCCACCATTCGGCGTCACGCCGCGTTGACGCGCGTGCCCTCCCTGCTGATTGGACCAACGCGCCGTCGCTCCCTGCTGCCCGCGCCGCCCCCTCTTATTAATATGCGGTGTCGGCGCCGGCGATTGGTCACCACCTCTTGCTCCCCTGCAACGTCACGATACACGGTGGTACGTGACTCTTCCCCCTTCCCTCCCTCACTGTTTGGTCCTTGGGGTTGAAGGTGAAGGGTCGACCTAATATGGCCGCCTTGACCCCATGTAGGAGCAGTGGGAACTGGAAGAGTTGGAGTTGCTGCCTGGTCTCTGCTTGAAGCCCTTAGACTCTGTGTGCTGCGGCAATGGGGCCAGTGAGGGTCACCTTGGCACCCAAGGTCACCTCAAGGGTTGTTTGACCTCCTGCACTTTGTTTATTTCCAGACTTGCTGCATTTGCAGAGTTGGAGGAGGAATTGGAGGTTTGGCTTGGTCCTTGTAGCTCCAGGATTGGGGTTGGTCTCAGTATCTCCAGGATTGGGGTTGGTCTCAGTATCTCCAGGGATTGGGGTTGGTCTCTGTATCTCCAGGATTGGGGTTGGTCTCAGTATCTCCAGGGATTGGGGTTGGTCTCTGTATCTCCAGGATTGGGGTTGGTCTCAGTATCTCCAGGGATTGGGGTTGGTCTCTGTATCTCCAGGATTGGGGTTGGTCTCAGTATCTCCAGGGATTGGGGTTGGTCTCTGTATCTCCAGGATTGGGGTTGGTCTCTGTATCTCCAGGGATTGGGGTTGGTCTCTGTATCTCCAGGGATTGGGGTTGGTCTCTGTATCTCCAGGGATTGGGGTTGGTCTCTGTATCTCCAGGGATTGGGGTTGATCCTTGTATCTCCAGGGATTGGGGTTGATCCTTGTGTCTCCAGGGATTGGGGTTGATCCTTGTATCTCCAGGGATTGGGGTTGATCCTTGTATCTCCAGGGATTGGGGTTGGTCCTTGTATCTCCAGGATTGGGGTTGGTCTCTGTATCTCCAGGGATTGGGGTTGATCCTTGTGTCTCCAGGGATTGGGGTTGATCCTTGTGTCTCCAGGGATTGGGGTTGGTCTCTGTATCTCAAGGATTGGGGTTGGTCCTTGTAGCTCCAGGATTGGGGTTGGTCTCTGTATCTCCAGGATTGGGGTTGGTCTCTGTATCTCCAGGATTGGGGTTGGTCTCTGTATCTCCAGGATTGGGGTTGATCCTTGTGTCTCCAGGGATTGGGGTTGATCCTTGTATCTCCAGGGATTGGGGTTGATCCTTGTATCTCCAGGGATTGGGGTTGATCCTTGTATCTCCAGGATTGGGGTTGGTCCTTGTATCTCCAGGGATTGGGGTTGGTCCTTGTATCTCCAGGGATTGGGGTTGGTCCTTGTATCTCCAGGGATTGGGGTTGGTCCTTGTATCTCCAGGGATTGGGGTTGATCCTTGTATCTCCAGGGATTGGGGTTGATCCTTGTATCTCCAGGGATTGGGGTTGATCCTTGTATCTCCAGGGATTGGGGTTGATCCTTGTATCTCCAGGGATTGGGGTTGATCCTTGTATCTCCAGGGATTGGGGTTGGTCCTTGTATCTCCAGGGAGTGGGGTTGATCCTTGTATCTCCAGGGAGTGGGGTTGATCCTTGTATCTCCAGGGAGTGGGGTTGATCCTTGTATCTCCAGGGATTGGGGTTGATCCTTGTATCTCCAGGGATTGGGGTTGATCCTTGTATCTCCAGGGATTGGGGTTGATCCTTGTATCTCCAGGGATTGGGGTTGATCCTTGTATCTCCAGGGATTGGGGTTGATCCTTGTATCTCCAGGGATTGGGGTTGATCCTTGTATCTCCAGGGATTGGGGTTGATCCTCGAATCTCCTGGATTGGGGTTGATCCTTGTATCTCCAGGGATTGGGGTTCATCCTTGTATCTCCTGGATTGGGGTTCATCCTTGTATCTCCTGGATTGGGGGATTGGAGTTGATCCTTGTATCTCCAGGATTGGCGATTGGGATTGATCCTTGTCTCTCCAGGATTTCGGGTGGGTGTCAGTGTTGTATTAAGTTGTGTATCCCCAGGTTTTGGGGGGGGCGTTGAGGTTGATCTGTCTCCCCAGGTTTTGGAGTTATTCCTTGCTCCCCAGAGGTTGTACTGACTCTTGTACCCCGAGGTTTGTTGGGGGGGTGGAGGGGGGGGAGAGAGACTGTGGGATCCCTAGGTATTTGGGAGGTGTGGAGCAAGGGCTGTGGTTAATCCTTCAGGCTCCAGCTTTGGGGCATGGTGGTCAGTGCGGATTCCCGCAGAGTTGAGGGTGAGTGTTGATTCGCCCGGAGAGTCTCTGGGTTTAACTGTCGATTTGAAGCTGACGGGTTATTCTGGGACCACCCTTGATTGCGGTTTCGTAGAGCTGGCTCTGGCTTGACTGGGGTGAGGTAGGACAGGACATCGAGAAGATGATGATGTTGATGATGATGAGGAAGATGGTAGGAGGAGGGGGAGGACAAACAGGCCGGGCCCGGGTGTCCCTGAGCTTCCTGCTGGCTCCGAACGCCCCTCGATGGAGGTCCACATCGGCCAGCGACCATTACCACCATCACCACCACCATGAGGTAGCCAAGGAGAGGTCCAAGGCTGTTAGCTCCTTCTACAACCAGTCTCTGATCGATAGTGCGGCTGAGAAGGTAAATTCTTTCACTCACTGCGCCCCACACGCCACTCACTTAAGGTGTACCCCTCCCATTCCTTGCTCCCTTCACCCCTTCCCACTTCCCCCTCTTTCCATCAGATACAGGAGCAGAAATGAGGCCATTCGGCCCATCAAATCTGTTCCGCCATTTCTCAACTCCATTCTCCTGCTTTCTCCCCGTAACCCTTGACACTCCAGAACCCCTCTATCTCTGTCTTAACTATACTCCACGACCTGCCCTCTATGGCAGTGAATTCCACAGACTCCCCACTCTCTGGCTGAAGAGATTTCTCCTTATCTCCCTTCTAAAAGGTCTTCCCTTGACTCTAAGGCTATGGCCTCAGGTCCCAGTCTCTCCAACCAATGGAAACATCTTCCCAACGTCCACTCTGTCCAGGCCATTCAGTGTTCTGTACGTTTCAATTTGATTCCAACCCCCCCCGCCCCCAATCCTTCTAAACTCCATAGAGTACAGACCTCAAATGTTCCTCATGTGATGTGGAGGATCCGGTGTTGGACTGCGGTGGACCGAGTTAAAAATCACACAACGCCAGGTTATAGTCCAACAGGTTTATTTGGAAGCACACTAGCTTTCGGAGCGACGCTCATTCAACAGATAGCTGTGGAGCAGGACAATAGACACAGAATTAAAAGCAATAGATGAGTGACATGCCACTGAAATGATATATTGAACAAACCTTCAAGTGCAAATTCATCAGTAGACGAGTGTGTGTGTGCGTGCAAGAGAGTGTGTGTGGAAAAATTCCCTTTTTTGAATTGAGGGCGTGCCATTTGGCAGTTTTCCAATCCTTTGGGAGTTTTCCACGCTCGAAGGATTCCTGGAAAACTCCCAACGTACCAACCATCGCTGTTCCTGGAGGGCCCCGAAGAACCAGGGGCAAACGCAGTCGGACTGACAGAATCTGCATGGGAGCCAGGCACTGCCCAGTCGAGGGAAGCTCTCGCGCTTTGTCACTCTCTCACACACTGTCTCTCACTCGCGCGCTCTCGCTTTCACGTGCTCTTCCCCCTTTCTCGCTCTTTCATGCGCTTTCTCGCGCACTCTATTGCGCGGTCTCTCTTGCTCTCTCTCTCTTTCTCACGTGCTCACTTTCTTGCTCTCCGCTCTCACCCTCCCCCTTAGATTTATTCCTTTCCGCTGTGGGTTGTGCTGGGGAAGGTGCAAGTGCAGGGATAGGGATAGAGAGAGACAGAGAGAGACATGGTGCGGTGATTATGTTGGAAGCTGGCCGGAGTGTTGGGGAAAGGCAGGAAATTCAGGCTGTTCCTTGCTCCTGTCTCCACAGGCATCTGTGCGTCTGACACCCACAACGATGCTGTACGCTGGCAAATCCCCAGACGGATCGCACCTCCTGGTACGTCAGTCACCTTTGTGTATGTGTATGTGTGTGTGTGTGTGTGTGTGTGTGTGTGTGTGTAGAAACAAGGGAGAACATACCTGGGCGAGTACAAACGTAGGGACATCCCCACAGTTGGGAGAGAGTGAGTGGCGTATCACAGGGAGGGAGGGGGATTAGACTGGGTGTGATATTAAAGGGAGTGAGGGGGAGAGTGGGATTAGACTGGGTGGGATATTAAAGGGAACGGGGAGTGAGGGAGAGAGTGGGATTAGACTGGGTGGGATATTAAAGGGAGTGGGGAGTGAGGGAGAGAGTGGGATTAGACTGGGTGGGATATTAAAGGGAGTGGGGAGTGAGGGAGAGAGTGGGATTAGACTGGGTGGGATGTTAAAGGGAGTGGGGAGTGAGGGGGGAGAGTGGGATTAGACTGGGTGGGATATTAAAGGGAGTGGGGAGTGAGGGGGGAGAGTGGGATTAGACTGGGTGGGATATTAAAGGGAGTGGGGAGTGAGGGGGGAGAGTGGGATTAGACTGGGTGGGATATTAAAGGGAGTGGGGAGTGAGGGGGGAGAGTGGGATTAGACTGGGTGGGATATTAAAGGGAGTGAGGGAGAGTGTGGGATTAGACTGGGTGGGATATTAAAGGGAGTGGGGAGTGAGGGGGGAGAGTGGGATTAGACTGGGTGGGATATTAAAGGGAGTGGGGAGTGAGGGGGAGAGTGGGATTAGTCTGGGTGGGATATTAAAGGGAGTGGGGAGTGAGGGGGAGAGTGGGATTAGTCTGGGTGGGATATTAAAGGGAGAGGGGAGTGAGGGGGAGAGTGGGATTAGACTGGGTGGGATATTAAAGGGTGCGGGGAGTGAGGTAGAGAGTGGGATTAGACTGGGTGGGATGTTAAAGGGAGTGGGGAGTGAGGGGGGAGAGTGGGATTAGACTGGGTGGGATATTAAAGGGTGTGGGGAGTGAGGGGGGGGAGAGTGGGATTAGACTGGGTGGGATGTTAAAGGGAGTGGGGAGTGAGGGGGGAGAGTGGGATTAGACTGGGTGGGATATAAAAGGGAGAGGAGAGTGAGGGGGAGAGTGGGATTACACTGGGTGGGATATTAAAGGGAGTGGGGAGTGAGGGGGAGAGTGGGATTAGACTGGGTGGGATGTTAAAGGGAGTGGGGAGTGAGGGGGGAGAGTGGGATTAGACTGGGTGGGATATAAAAGGGAGAGGAGAGTGAGGGGGAGAGTGGGATTACACTGGGTGGGATATTAAAGGGAGTGGGGAGTGAGGGGGAGAGTGGGATTAGACTGGGTGGGATATTAAAGGGAGTGGGGAGTGAGGGGGGAGAGTGGGATTAGACTGGGTGGGATATTAAAGGGAGAGGGGAGTGAGGGGGAGAGTGGGATTAGACTGGGTGGGATATTAAAGGGAGTGGGGAGTGAGGGGGGAGAGTGGGATTAGACTGGGTGGGATATTAAAGGGTGTGGGGAGTGAGGGGGGAGAGTGGGATTAGACTGGGTGGGATATTAAAGGGTGCGGGGAGTGAGGGGGGAGAGTGGGATTAGACTGGGTGGGATATTAAAGGGTGTGGGGAGTGAGGGAGAGAGTGGGATTAGACTGGGTGGGATGTTAAAGGGAGTGGGGAGTGAGGGGGGGGAAAGTGGGATTAGACTGGGTGGGATGTTAAAGGGAGTGGGGAGTGAGGGGGGAGAGTGGGATTAGACTGGGTGGGATATTAAAGGGTGTGGGGAGTGAGGGGGGGGACAGTGGGATTAGACTGGGTGGGATATTAAAGGGAGTGTGGAATGAGGGGGGAGAGTGGGATTAGACTGGGTGGGATATTAAGTGGAGTGAGGGGGGAGAGTGGGATTAGACTGGGTGGGATATTAAGGGGAGTGGGTAGTGGGATCGGGGAGAGTGGGATTAGACTGGGTGGGATATTAAAGGGAGCGGGGAGTGAGGGGGGAGAGTGGGATTAGACTGGATGGGATATTAAAGGGAGTGGGGAGTGAGGGGGGAGAGTGGGATTAGACTGGATGGGATATTAAAGGGATCGGGGAGTGAGGGGGGAGAGTGGGATTAGACTGGGTGGGATATTAAAGGGATCGGGGAGTGAGGGGGGAGAGTGGGATTAGACTGGGTGGGATATTAGAGGGTGCGGGGAGTGAGGGAGAGAGTGGGATTAGACTGGGTGGGATGTTAAAGGGAGTGGGGAGTGAGGGGGGAGAGTGGGATTAGACTGGGTGGGATATTAAAGGGATCGGGGAGTGAGGGGGGAGAGTGGGATTAGACTGGGTGGGATATTAAAGGGATCGGGGAGTGAGGGGGGAGAGTGGGATTAGACTGGGTGGGATATTAGAGGGATCGGGGAGTGAGGGGGGAGAGTGGGATTAGACTGGGGTTTTTGGTGTTGCATTTGCCTACATTAAAGTTTCTCCATTGTCTGGGAATTGTAGAAAAGTGCCCGGTACCTGCACAAAGAGCTCCCAGTCCGGATCGCACACAGGATCAGGAGTATTCGAAATCTCCCCTTCATCCTGGGCTGTAACCCGACCATTCTGCAGGTGGTGAGTGGGACATCCCCAAAGTTTTATATTCACCTCCGTCACATTACAAATGGCGCCGACCCTCCCACAGTGTGGGGCTGCCTCAGCACTGACCCTCCCACAGGGTGGGGCTCCCTCAGCGCTGACCCTCCCACAGTGCGGGGCTCCCCCAGCGCTGACCCTCCCACAGTGCGGGGCTGCCTCAGCACTGACCCTCCCACAGTGCGGGGCTGCCTCAGCGCTGACCCTCCCACAGTGCGGGGCTCCCTCAGCACTGACCCTCCCACAGTGCGGGGCTCCCTCAGCGCTGACCCTCCCACAGTGCGGGGCTCCCTCGGCGCTGACCCTCCCACAGTGTGGGGCTCCCTCAGCGCTGACCCTCCCACAGTGTGGGGCTCCCTCAGCGCTGACCCTCCCACAGTGTGGGGCTGCCTCAGCACTGACCCTCCCACAGTGCGGGGCTCCCTCAGCACTGACCCTCCCACAGTGCGGGGCTCCCTCAGCACTGACCCTCCCACAGTGCGGGGCTCCCTCAGCACTGACCCTCCCACAGTGCGGGGCTGCCTCAGCACTGACCCTCCCACAGTGCGGGGCTGCCTCAGCACTGACCCTCCCACAGTGCGGGGCTCCCTCAGCACTGACCCTCCCACAGTGCGGGGCTGCCTCAGCACTGACCCTCCCACAGTGTGGGGCTCCCTCGGCGCCGACCCTCCCACAGTGCAGGGCTCCCTCGGCGCCGACCCTCCCACAGTGCGGGGCTCCCTCGGCGCCGACCCTCCCACAGTGCGGGGCTCCCTCGGCGCCGACCCTCCCACAGTGCGGGGCTCCCTCGGCGCCGACCCTCCCACAGTGCGGGGCTCCCTCGGCGCCGACCCTCCCACAGTGCGGGGCTCCCTCGGCGCCGACCCTCCCACAGTGCGGGGCTCCCTCGGCGCCGACCCTCCCACAGTGCGGGGCTCCCTCGGCGCTGACCCTCCCACAGTGCGGGGCTCCCTCGGCGCTGACCCTCCCACAGTGCGGGGCTCCCTCGGCGCTGACCCTCCCACAGTGCGGGGCTCCCTCGGCGCTGACCCTCCCACAGTGCGGGGCTCCCTCGGCGCTGACCCTCCCACAGTGCGGGGCTCCCTCGGCGCTGCCCCTCCCACAGCGCGGGGCTCCCTCGGCGCCGACCCTCCCACAGCGCGGGGCTCCCTCAGCGCCGACCCTCCCACAGTGCGGGGCTCCCTCAGCGCCGACCCTCCCACAGTGCGGGGCTCCCTCAGCGCCGACCCTCCCACAGTGCGGGGCTCCCTCGGCGCCGACCCTCCCACAGTGCGGGGCTCCCTCGGCGCCGACCCTCCCACAGTGCGGGGCTCCCTCGGCGCCGACCCTCCCACAGTGCGGGGCTCCCTCGGCGCCGACCCTCCCACAGTGCGGGGCTCCCTCGGCGCCGACCCTCCCACAGTGCGGGGCTCCCTCGGCGCCGACCCTCCCACAGTGCGGGGCTCCCTCGGCGCCGACCCTCCCACAGTGCGGGGCTCCCTCGGCGCCGACCCTCCCACAGTGCGGGGCTCCCTCGGCGCCGACCCTCCCACAGTGCGGGGCTCCCTCGGCGCCGACCCTCCCACAGTGCGGGGCTCCCTCGGCGCCGACCCTCCCACAGTGCGGGGCTCCCTCGGCGCCGACCCTCCCACAGTGCGGGGCTCCCTCGGCGCCGACCCTCCCACAGTGCGGGGCTCCCTCGGCGCCGACCCTCCCACAGTGCGGGGCTCCCTCGGCGCCGACCCTCCCACAGTGCGGGGCTCCCTCGGCGCCGACCCTCCCACAGTGCGGGGCTCCCTCGGCGCCGACCCTCCCACAGTGCGGGGCTCCCTCGGCGCCGACCCTCCCACAGCGCGGGGCTCCCTCGGCGCCGACCCTCCCACAGCGCGGGGCTCCCTCGGCGCCGACCCTCCCACAGCGCGGGGCTCCCTCGGCGCCGACCCTCCCACAGCGCGGGGCTCCCTCGGCGCCGACCCTCCCACAGCGCGGGGCTCCCTCGGCGCCGACCCTCCCACAGCGCGGGGCTCCCTCGGCGCCGACCCTCCCACAGCGCGGGGCTCCCTCGGAGCTGACCCTCCCACAGCGCGGGGCTCCCTTAGTACTGACCCTCCCACAGTGCGGGGCTCCCTCGGCGCTGACCCTCCCACAGTGCGGGGCTCCCTCGGCGCTGACCCTCCCACAGTGCGGGGCTCCCTCAGCGCTGACCCTCCCACAGTGCGGGGCTCCCTCAGAGCTGACCCTCCCACAGTGCGGGGCTCCCTCAGAGCTGACCCTCCCACAGTGCGGGGCCGCCTCGACAGTCCCTTGTGCCAATAGGGGCTGTTGCTGGGCTGGGTGTGTGGCTGTGTGCTCTGCTTCGGGCCTGTGCTCTGGTCTCCCCGTACTCACTCTGATCTCTCTCTCTGTCTCTCTCTCTCTTCCCCCTCCCGCAGCATGAGTTGTACATTCGGGCCTTCCAAAAGCTCAGTGAGTTCCCTCCGGTGAGTAGTGACGCTGCTGGCGACGTGAGCGTGGGGGGAGGTGGGGGAGGAATGCTGCGCCACCCTCCAGTGGCATTGCTCCTGGTGCGAGGACGGCCGTCGAAGCCACGCGGGATAGAGCCAGTGATGGCAGGGCGGGGATGTCTCTCTGATCCCGTCTCTTCTCTCTCTCTCTCTCTCTCTCTCTCTCTTTTTTTCTCTCCTGCCGCCTCACAGATCGAGAACCGCGAGGTGGAGGGCCTGTACTGCCAGCTGCTTCAGCAACTTCTCGACGACCACAAGGACGTGGTCACTCACCTGGCAGAAGGGTTCCGGGAGAGCCGCAGGCACGTCAAGGTGAGGCGCAGGCCTGGAGCCCCTCCTCCCCGCCGTCTCGCGGGTCACACCGGCCTCAGCCCCTGCGGTTGACGGCCTCGCGCGACAGGTTCGCCAGCTCGCCGTGGGAGTGGATTCGGAAACCCCTCGGGGGAGGGAGGGGGAGGGGGGGGGGTCATCGAGACAACGGGAAGGGCCGATACCCGGGCCTCAGAAACTCTCCCTCTGGCTCCTGCGGCCCCCCCACCCCCTCTGTTCATGGCGCTGCGATTCCTTTGAAAGAGAAGCATTGTGGGCGTTTGCCTCTCGCCCCTTTCGTCTTTCCAGTTGGCCCCTCCCTTGGAAAACCCTTCTCGTTTTGTTTTCCTGGCCTCCGGGATTTTGGTGGAAATGGCGGAGGTGGGCACTGGCAGACGCACACTTCCACGCCTTGGGTTTCTGTGTGGCATGTTTCCTCGGTTCGGGCGCTGGTTTTTCTCCCCTCTAGCTGTGGTATTTTGTTTTCGGGGCAATAAGAGAGAGCCTGGGTGCTTCCCCCGGTGGGGTCGGAAACGGAAGGGGAGACCGGGAACCGTCCCTAAACTCTCGACTGGCGATCGGACCCTCGCGCGTTCACAGCTACCTTGCGCTGTCCCCTTCACCATTTGGGTTTCCCACTTGTTGTCCTCTGTAGGACGAGGCTGTCATTCGCTTGTTTCTGGACAAGACTCTGACGTCGCGGCTGGGGATGCGAATGTTGGCTACCCACCACCTTGCGCTCCATGAGGACCGGGTAAGCACAGTGAGTCCGACGCCAGGGACGGAGATTAGCAATCCCGCTGCGCACCGTCCCAACGGGACCCAGACCCCTTCCCGTTCACTCCCGCTCCACACCGTCCCCAATCCCAGACCCCTTCCCGTTCACTCCCGCTCCACATCACCCCAATCCCAAACTCCTTCCTGTTCACTCTCACTCATCACCGTCCCCAATCCCAATCCCCTTCCCGTTCACTCCCACTCCACATCACCCCAATCCCAAACTCCCTTCCCGTTCACTCCTGCTCCACACCGTCCCCAATCCCAATCCCCTTCCCGTTCACTCCCACTCCACATCACCCCAATCCCAGACCCCTTCCCGTTCACTCCCGCTCCATACCGTCCCCAATCCCAATCCCCTTCCCGTTCACTCCCACTCCACATCACCCCAATCCCAAACCCCTTCCTGTTCACTCCCGCTCTACACTGTCCCCAATCCCAAACCCCTTCCCGTTCACTCCCGCTCCACACCGTCCCCAATCCCAGACCCCTTCCTGTTCACTCCCGCTCCACACCGTCCCCAATCCCAAACCCCTTCCCATTCACTCCCCCTCCACACCGTCCCCAATCCCAAACCCCTTCCCATTCACTCCCGCTCTACACTGTCCCCCTTCCCAAACCCCTTCCCGATTACTCCCGCTCCACACCGTCCCCAATCCCAAACCCCTTCCCGTTCACTCCCGCTCCACACCGTCCCCAATCCCAAACCCCTTCCCGTTCACTCACTCCCGCTCTACACCGCCCCCAATCCCAAACCCCTTCCCGTTCACTCCCGCTCCACACCGTCCCCAATCCCAAACCCCTTCCCGTTCACTCCCGCTCCACAACGTCCGCAATCCCAAACCCCTTCCCGTTCACTCCCGCTCTACACCGTCCCCAATCCCAAACCCCTTCCCATTCACTTCCCCTCCCCAGCGACCCAATCCCAAACCCCGTCCCGTTCACTCTCACTCAACACCGTCCCCAATCCCAAACCCCTTTCCGTTCACTCCCCCTCCACACCGTCCCCAATCCCAAACCCCTTCCTGTTCACTCCCCCTCCACACCGTCCCCAATCCCAAACCCCTTCCTGTTCACCCCCACTCTACACCGTCCACAATCCCAAACCCCTCCCTGTTCACTCACTCCCGCTCTACACTGTCCCCAATCCCAAACCCCTCCCTGTTCACTCACTCCCGCTCTACACTGTCCCCAATCCCAAACCCCTTCCTGTTCACTCCCGCTCCACAGCGTCCCCAATCCCAAACCACTTTCCGTTCACTCCCGCTCTACACCGTCCCCAATCCCAAACCACTTTCCGTTCACTCCCGCTCCACACCGTCCCCAATCCCAAACCCCTTCCCATTCACTCCCGCTCCACACCGTCCCCAATCCCAAACCCCTTCCCGTTCACTCACTCCCGCTCTACACCGTCCGCAATCCCAAACCCCTTCCCGTTCTCTCCCGCTCCACACCGTCCCCAATCCCAACCCCTTCCCGTTCACCCCCACTCGACACCGACCACAATCCCAAACCCCTTCCCGTTCACTCCCGCTCCACACTGACCCCAATCCCAAACCCCTTCCCGTTCACTTCCCCTCCCCAGCGACCCAATCCCAAACCCCGTCCCGTTCACTCTCACTCAACACCGTCCCCAATCCCAAACCTCTTCCTGTTCACCCCCACTCTACACCGTCCCCAATCCCAAACCCCTCCCCGTTCACTCACTCCCGCTCTACACTGTCCCCCATCCCAAACCCCTTCCTGTTCACTCCCGCTCCACAGCGTCCCCAATCCCAAACCACTTTCCGTTCACTCCTGCTCTACACCGTCCCCAATTCCAAACCACTTTCCGTTCACTCCCGCTCCACACCGTCCCCAATCCCAAACCCCTTCCCGTTTACTCCCGCTCCACACCGTCCCCAATCCCAAACCCCTTCCCGTTCACTCACTCCCGCTCTACACTGTCCCCAATCCCAAACCCCTTCCCGTTCACTCCCGCTCCACAGCGTCCCCAATCCCAAACCACTTTCCGTTCACTCCCGCTCTACACCGTCCCCAATCCCAAACCACTTTCCGTTCACTCCTGCTCCACAGCGCCCCCAATCCCAAACCACTTTCCGTTCACTCCCGCTCTACACCGTCCCCAATCCCAAACCACTTTCCGTTCACTCCTGCTCCACACCGTCCCCAATCCCAAACCCCTTCCCGTTCACTCACTCCCGCTCTACACTGTCCCCAATCCCAAACCCCTTCCCGTTCACTCCCGCTCCACAGCGTCCCCAATCCCAAACCACTTTCCGTTCACTCCCGCTCTACACCGTCCCCAATCCCAAACCACTTTCCGTTCACTCCTGCTCCACAGCGTCCCCAATCCCAAACCCCTTCCCGTTTTCTCCCGCTCTATACCATACCAATAGAGCCCACCCCCTCCCATGATGAATGGACACTGGACTGATTTGATGTGGGGCAGAGGGGCGCAATTAGCCTCTGATTTCTGCCTGTGTTCTGTCCTCCCTGAACCCCACTCCCCTCACGGAGAGCCTGGATGTGGTCAGGCCTCCTGTCGTCCAACACCCACCTCCGCCAGGTCTCCCTACTGGGCGGCTACAGAAACGCAGGCTATGGCATGTGACGGGGTTGGGGGGGGAGGGGGAATGTCGAGAGGGGAATGGTGGGGTTGGGCGTAACGCTGTCTAACCCCTCTGCCTCACCCCCCCAACCCCCGCCCCAACCCCCTGGCTGTTCCCTTCCAGCCTGACTTCGTTGGCATCATCTGTACCCGTCTCTCGCCCAAGAAGATCATCGAGAAGTGGGTGGATTTTGCCAGGTAAGACCGGTTTGGCATCGTGGGGCGGGTTGGGAGTTGGCAACGATTGGAGGGTCAGAGGGGTGCATTTGGGGGGGAATGGTCACACATGTTCCTTACCCGCCCCCACCCCTCCCCAATGTCTTTCATTGACACATGAAGTAGACATCCGGGCATCACCAACTGTGCCAGGCTGGGGGTGATCTGGTGGCCAACCCCTCCCTTCTCCCAACCCCCCCCCCCCGCCCCCCCCAACTGGAAGGGAGGATGGGTGCAGGGGCAAACAGGTGCCTGCCTCCCCTTCCCGTGAGGGGACAAAATGGCCGCTGAGGAGGATGGCATTTGGGGTCTATACATGGCAACCCGGGAAGAGGTGGATTGACTCTTAGCTGGCACTCCTGCCCGCCCCTCACCAGGAGGGGCCCAAGTTCGGGACTGCGTTTGAGGATGGGCGGAGGGGCGAACAGACGCCCGCCTTCCTGTGAGGGGACAAAATGGCCGCCAAGGAAGTTGGCATTCGGGGTCTGTACACAGCGGCCTGGTAGGAGGTGGGACTGACTGTTACCTGTCACTCCTGCCCACCCCTCACCAGGAGGGGCCCAAATTCAGGACTGCGTTTGAGGATGGCGGAGGGGCAAACAGGTGCCCGCCTTCCCATGAGGGGACAAAATGGCCACCGAGGAGGTTGACGTCTGCGCCCTATATATGGTGACCCAGGGAGGGGGGGGGGTTTGGTGGGTGTGGGTGGGGAAGGAGTCAGACAAACATGACCTTTTGGTTGGGGGTGTGTGGTGGTGGTGGGGGGGGGGCGAGGTCGCGCTTGTGGGAAAAGTGTTGGGGGTGGGGCGCGGGGTGATGGCAGTCATGGCTAGAATGTTCGTTCAGAAGACCAGGCCTGAACGGCCTCCTCCATCCTGCAGCCTTTCCCGGGCTCTATGGGCGGGGGGCCAGGCTTTATTTTCAGGAGTATCTCGAGGCGGGTGGGGGTGGGGTGGACGTGAGGATGCCTGTGGAGGCCGAGACCCCTGAGAACCTTCCGGAAAGGTTCTCTCCGAAGCCCAAGGTAGCGTGGGACGGGGAACAGGAAGAGGCGAATCGAGGCCCCCGTCGCTAACCAGTGGAGATGGCTTATCCACCCTGTTTATTCCTATTGATATTTTTGAAGACTTAAACCAAGTTGCCGCTTACTTGGAGAGAAAATGGGCTATGTTTGTCGAATCTCTCCTCGAAATTTGACCCCCTACTCCATGGCAATATATCCTTCCTAAGGTGTAGTGCCCAGATAGAGTCATGGAGATGTACAGCATTGAAACAGACCCTTCGGCCCAATCCGTCCATGCTGCCCCAGATATCCCTAACCTAACCCAGTGCCCGTTTGCCAGCACTTGGCCCCTATCCCTCTCAAAACCCTTCCTGATCACCTCCCCATCCCCCTTTTCAATGTTGGCATTGTCCCCAGCCCCCCCACCACTTCCTCTGGCAGCTCGTCCCCACACACGCACCACCCTCTGGGGGAAAAAGTTGCTGGGTTTTCAAATCTTTCCCCTCTCGCCCGAAACCTATGTCCCTCTAGTTCTGGACTCCCCCACCCCAGGGGAAAAAATCTGGTCCATTCATCCTAAACATGATTTTAAAAGCCACTGTAAGGTCACCCCCTCAGACTCCCCCCACCCCAGAGGGAAAAGACCTTGTCTATTTACCCTATCCATGTCCCCCCCTCATGATGTTATAAACCTCTATAAGGGTCACCCCCTCAGTCTCTCTCACCCCAGGGAAAACAGCCCCAGCCTCTCCCTGAAGCTCCAACCCTCCAACATCCTCATAAATCTCTTCCGAACCCTTTCCCAACATCCTTCCTGTCACGGGGTGACCAGAATTGCACACAATATTCCAAAACGTGGCCTCACCAATCCAGCTTCAACATGACCTCCCAATTCCTGTACTCAATACTCTGACCAATAAAGGCAGTGAGGACCTGCTCAGAGTGGGGCTTGAAGCAGGTCGACTTGCAGCCTACCCCTGCTCCGAGCATGGCATTGAGATAGAGGATCCCTTTGGTCGAGGATTTAAAGAAACCCTGGCATGTAGGGTGGGAACTAACGTATCCTTTCGGAGGGTCAGCGTGGGTAATGGTTTTCTCTGAAGCAGTCTCACATTGACTGACTGACATCTCTCTCTCTCTCCCTCTCTGTCTCGCTCTCATTCCCTCTGTGTTTCTCTCTCTCTCTCTGTCTCTCTCTCTCTCTCTGTCTCTCTCTCTCTGTCTCTCTCTCTCTCTCTCTGTCTCTCTCTCTCTCTCTCTGTCTCTCTCTCTCTCTCTCTGTCTCTCTCTCTCTCTCTCTCTGTCTCTCTCTCTCTCTCTCTGTCTCTCTCTCTCTCTCTCTCTGTCTCTCTCTCTCTCTGTCTCTCTCTCTCTCTCTCTCTGTCTCTCTCCTGTCTCTCTCTGTCTCTCTCTGTCTCTCTCTGTCTCTCTCTCTGTCTCTCTCTCTGTCTCTCTCTCGTTCTCTCTCTCTGTCTCTCTCTGTCTGTCTCTCTGTCTCTCTCTCTGTCTCTCTTCCTCTCTCTCTCTGTCTCTCTCTCTCTCTCTCTGTCTCTCTCTCTCTCTCTGTCTCTCTCTCTCTCTCCTGTCTCTCTCTCTCTCTCTGTCTCTCTCTCTCTCTCTGTCTCTCTCTCTCTCTCTGTCTCTCTCTCTCTCTCTCTGTCTCTCTCTCTCTCTCTCTGTCTCTCTCTCTCTCTGTCTCTCTCTCTCTCTGTCTCTCTCTCTCTCTGTCTCTGTCTCTCTCTGTCTCTCTCTGTCTCTCTCTGTCTCTCTCTGTCTCTCTCTGTCTCTCTCTGTCTCTCTCTGTCTCTGTCTCTCTCTGTCTCTCTCTGTCTCTGTCTGTCTCTGTCTGTCTCTGTCTGTCTCTGTCTGTCTCTCTGTCTCTGTCTCTCTCTCTGTCTCTGTCTCTCTCTCTGTCTCTGTCTCTCTGTCTCTCTGTCTCTGTCTCTCTCTCTGTCTCTCTCTCTCTGTCTCTCTCTCTGTCTCTCTCTCTCTGTCTCTCTCTCTGTGTGTGTCTGTCTCTCTCTCTCTCTCTCTCTCTCTCTCTCTCTCTGTGTGTCTGTCTCTCTCTCTCTGTTTGTCCCTGTCTCTGGTGCACAGACGGCTGTGTGAGCATAAATATGGAAATGCCCACGGGTGCGGATTAGTGGGCATGTCGCTGCCCGCTTCCCTTACATCCGATGCCCCTCGACTACATCCTCCCAGAGCTTCTCAAAAACGCCATGAGGTCAGTCTGTCTGTCTGCCGCTCCGTCACCCAAGGTGGGGATGGGGGGAAAGGACAGTGTATCTAACACACCCCGGTCCCAGAGAGAGAGAGAGGGGGGAAAGGACAGGTGTATCTACACACCCCGTCCCAGAGAGAGGGAGGGGGGGGAAAGGACAGTGTATCTAACACACCCCGGTCCCAGAGAGAGAGGGGGGAAAGGACAGTGTATCTAACACACCCCGGTCCCAGAGAGAGAGAGGGGGGAAAGGACAGTGTATCTAACACACCCCGGTCCCAGAGAGAGAGGGGGGGAAAGGACAGTGTATCTAACACACCCCCGGTCCCAGAGAGAGAGGGGGGAAAGGACAGTGTATCTAACACACCCCGGTCCCGGAGAGAGAGAGGGGGGAAAGGACAGTGTATCTAACACACCCCGGTCCCGGAGAGAGAGGGGGGGGAAAGGACAGTGTTTCTAACACACCCCGGTCCCAGAGAGAGAGGGGGGAAAGGACAGTGTATCTAACACACCCCGGTCCCAGAGAGAGAGGGGGGAAAGGACAGTGTATCTAACACACACCGGTCCCAGAGAGAGGGGGGGGGAAAGGACAGTGTATCTAACACACCCCGGTCCCAGAGAGAGAGGGGAAAGGACAGTGTATCTAACACACCCCGGTCCCCAGAGAGAGAGAGGGGGAAAAGGACAGTGTATCTAACACACCCCGGTCCCAGAGAGAGAGAGGGGGGAAAGGACAGTGTATCTAACACACCCCGGTCCCAGAGAGAGAGGGGGGAAAGGACAGTGTATCTAACACACCCCGGTCCCAGAGAGAGAGAGGGGGGAAAGGACAGTGTATCTAACACACCCGGTCCCAGAGAGAGAGAGGGGGAAAGGACAGGTATCTAACACACCCCAGTCCCAGAGAGAGAGAGGGGGGAAAGGACAGTGTATCGAACACACCCTGGTCCCAGAGAGAGAGAGGGGGGAAAGGACAGTGTATCTAACACACCCCGGTCCCAGAGAGAGAGAGAGGGGAAAGGACAGTGTATCTAACACACCCGGTCCCAGAGAGAGGGGGGGGAAAGGACAGTGTATCTAACACACCCCGGTCCCAGAGAGAGAGAGGGGGGAAAGGACAGTGTATCTAACACACCCCGGTCCCAGAGAGAGAGAGGGGGGAAAGGACAGTGTATCTAACACACCCCAGTCCCAGAGGAGAGAGGGGGGAAAGGACAGTGTATCTAACACACCCCGGTCCCAGAGAGAGGGGGGAAAGGACAGTGTATCGAACACACCCTGGTCCCAGAGAGAGAGAGGGGGGAAAGGACAGTGTATCTACACACCCCAGTCCCAGAGAGAGAGAGGGGGGAAAGGACAGGTGTATCTAACACACCCCGGTCCCAGAGAGAGGGGGAAAGGACAGTGTATCTAACACACCCCGGTCCCAGAGAGAGGCGGGGGGGGGAGCGGGGCGAGAGCTTCTCCCTCGTGCTGTTGCAGTGATGAGCCGACCTCCGGGCGGTGGTTTCACCGGAGTCCATCGACCACCACCCCTCACAGCCTGGCGCCTGCTCCTCCTCTGCTCCTCCTCTGCTCCGGATTTCCGTTGAAGTCAGCCACCCCTGGGTCGGCATCCGCCCTCCGTCCAGAAGCGGTGTGGGTGTTTGAGGGAGGGATGGGAGGGAAGGGAGAGGGGCAGCGTGTGTGGGGACGGTGTCAGACCCCACGTTAACCGAGCGTGCTGTATCGCCTCAGGGCCACCATGGAGAGTCACCTGGATACACCGTACAACGTGCCCGACATCGTGGTGACCATCGCCAACAACGATGTGGATTTCATCATCCGGTGAGGATGCTGCATTCGCTCTCCGTCCCTGCCCCTGTGTCACGTCGGGCTCGCTGCTCAACGTTAGCTCCTGGGTCCCAGCACACACACTCTCTTTGGAGGTGTTCAGCATTGACACTTTGGCCAGGTGCTCTCCCTCTCTCCACCGTGCACAAGATTGTGGCCTCCCTGCTCGCTCTCTCTTTCTCTCGTTTCTCTTTCTTTCTCACTTTTTCTTTTCTCTCTTCCTTTCTTTCTCTCTCACTTTTTTCTTTCTCTCTGTCTCTCTCTTTTTCTTTCTTTCTTTCTCTCTTTCCGTGTGCTTAGTTTCGATTCCGGGTCTGTGTCTTTACTTTCTCTCTCTCTCTCTCTGTCTCTTCTCTCTCTCTCTCTGTCTCTCTTCTCTCTCTCTGTCTCTTTTCTCTCTGTGTATCTTTTCTGTGTGTGTCTTTTCTCTCTCTCTCTGTGTCTTTTCTCTCTCTCTCTGTGTCTTTTCTCTCTCTCTCTCTGTGTCTTTTCTCTCTCTCTCTGTGTCTTTTCTCTCTCTCTTCTGTGTCTTTTCTCTCTCTCTGTGTGTCTTTTCTCTCTCTCTGTGTGTCTTTTCTCTCTCTCTGTGTGTCTTTTCTCTCTCTCTGTGTGTCTTTTCTCTCTCTCTGTGTGTCTTTTCTCTCTCTGTGTGTCTTTTCTCTCTCTCTGTGTGTCTTTTCTCTCTCTCTGTGTGTCTTTTCTCTCTCTCTCTGTGTGTCTTTTCTCTCTCTCTGTGTGTCTTTTCTCTCTCTCTGTGTGTCTTTTCTCTCTCTCGAGTGTCTTTTCTCTCTCTCTGTGTGTCTTTTCTCTCTCTCTGTGTGTTTTTCTCTCTCTCTGTGTGTCTTTTCTCTCTCTCTGTGTGTCTTTTCTCTCTCTCTCTGTGTCTTTTCTCTCTCTCTCTGTGTCTTTTCTCTCTCTCTCTGTGTCTTTTCTCTCTCTCTCTGTGTCTTTTCTCTCTCTCTCTGTGTCTTTTCTCTCTCTCTCTGTGTCTTTTCTCTCTCTCTCTGTGTCTTTTCTCTCTCTCTCTGTGTCTTTTCTCTCTCTCTCTGTGTCTTTTCTCTCTCTCTCTGTGTCTTTTCTCTCTCTCTCTGTGTCTTCTCTGTCTTTTTTCTCTCTCTCTCTCTGTCTTTCTTTTTCTCTCTCTCTCTGTCTTCTTTTTTCTCTCTCTCTCTGTCTTCTTTTTTCTCTCTCTCTCTGTCTTCTTTTTTTCTCTCTCTCTCTGTCTTCTTTTTCTCTCTCTCTCTGTCTTCTTTTTCTCTCTCTCTCTGTCTTCTTTTCTCTCTCTCTCTCTGTCTTCTTTTCTCTCTCTCTCTCTGTCTTTTCTCTCTCTCTCTCTGTCTTCTTTTCTCTGTGTGTGTGTCTTCTCTCTGTGTGTGTATGTGGGGGGGGGGGGGTGCAAGGC
>NW_028270179.1:44179471-44239471 GCF_037043375.1 Chiloscyllium plagiosum
TCCCCACACCCCTCACTGTCACACACTGATATACCCCACACCCCTCACTGTAACACACTGATATACCCCACACCCCTCACTGTAACACACTGATATACCCCACACCCCTCACTGTAACACACTGATATATCCCACACCCCTCACTGTAACACACTGATATACCCCACACCCCTCACTGTAACACACTGATATACCCCACACCCCTCACTGTAACACACTGATATATCCCACACCCCTCACTGTAACACACTGATATACCCCACACCCCACACTGTAACACACTGATATACCCCACACCCCTCACTGTAACACACTGATATACCCCACACCCCTCACTGTCACACCCGAATATACCCCACACCCCTCACTGTAACACACTGATATACCCCACACCCCTCACTGTAACACACTGATATACCCCACACCCCTCACTGTCACACACTGATATATCCCACACCCCTCACTGTAACACACTGATATACCCCACACCCCTCACTGTAACACACTGATATACCCCACACCCCTCACTGTAACACACTGATATACCCCACACCCCTCACTGTAACACACTGATATGCCCCACACCCCTCACTGTCACACACTGATATATCCCCACACCCCTCACTGTAACACACTGATATACCCCACACCCCTCACTGTAACACACTGATATATCCCACACCCCTCACTGTCACACACTGATATATCCTACACCCCTCACTGTCACACACTGATATACCTCACACCCCTCACTGTAACACACTGATATACCCCACACCCCTCACTGTAACACACTGATATATCCCTCACCCCTCACTGTAACACACTGATATATCCCACACCCCTCACTGTAGCACACTGATATACCCCACACCCCTCACTGTAACACACTGATATACCCCACACCCCTCACAGTCACACACTGATATACCCGACACCCCTCACTGTAACACACTGATATATCCCACACCCCTCACTGTTACACAGTGATATATCCCACACCCCTCACTGTAACACACTGATATACCCCACACCCCTCACTGTAACATACTGATATACCCCACACCTCTCACTGTAACACACTGATATATCCCACACCCCTTACTGTAACACACTGATATACCCCACACCCCTCACTGTAACACACTGATATACCCCACACCCCTCACTGTAACACACTGATATACCCCACACCCCTCACTGTCACACACTGATATACCCCACACCCCTCACTGTCACACACTGATATACCCCACACCCCTCACTGTAACACACTGATATATCCCACACCCCTCACTGTAACACCCTGATATATCCCACACCCCTCACTGTAACACACTGATATATCCCACACCCCTCACTGTAACACACTGATATACCCCACACCCCTCACTGTAACACACTGATATACCCCACACCCCTCACTGTAACACACTGATATACCCCACACCCCTCACTGTAACACACTGATATACCCCACACCCCTCACTGTAACACACTGATATACCCCACACCCCTCACTGTAACACACTGATATATCCCACACCCCTCACTGTAACACACTGATACACCCCACACCCCTCACTGTAACACACTGATATACCCCACACCCCTCACTGTAACACACTGATATACCCCACACCCCTCACTGTAACACACTGATATACCCCACACCCCTCACCGTAACACACTGATATATCCCACACCCCTCACTGTAACACACTGATATACACAACACCCCTCACTGTAACACACTGATATATCCCACACCCCTCACTGTCACACACTGATATATCCCACACCCCTCACTGTAACACACTGATATACCCCACACCCCTCACTGTAACACACTGATATACCCCACACCCCTCACTGTAACACACTGATATACCCCACACCCCTCACTGTAACACAGATATATCCCACACCCCTCACTGTAACACACTGATATACCCCACACCCCTCACTGTAACACACTGATATACCCGACACCCCTCACTGGAACACACTGATATACCCCACACCCCTCACTGTAACACACTGATATACCCCACACCCCACACTGTAACACACTGATATATCCCACACCCCTCACTGTCACACACTGATATATCCCACACCCCTCACTGCAACACACTGATATATCACACACCCCTCACTGTAACACACTGATATACCCCACACCCCTCACTGTCACACACCCCACACCCCTCACTGTAAAACACTGATATATCCCTCACCCCTCACTGTAACACACCGATATACCCCATACCCCTCACTGTAACACACTGACATATCCCACACCCCTCACTGTAACACACTGATATATCCCACACCCCTCACTGTAACACACTGATATACACCACACCCCACACTGTAACACACTGATATACCCCACACCCCTCACTGTCCCACACTGATATATCCCACACCCCTCACTGCAACACACTGAGAAATCACACACCCCTCACTGTAACACACTGATATATCCCACAGCCCTCACTGTCACATACCCCACACCCCTCACTGTAACACACTGATATATCCCACACCCCTCACTGTAACACACCGATATACCCCACACCCCTCACTGTAACACACTGACATACCCCACACCCCTCAATGTAACACACTGCTATATCCCTCACCCCTCACTGTAACACACTGATATACCCCACACCCCTCACTGTAACACACTGATATACCCCACACCCCTCACTGTCACACACTGATATACCCCACACCCCTCACTGTCACACACTGATATACCCCACACCCCTCACTGTAACACACTGATATATCCCACACCCCTCACTGTCACACACTGATATATCCCACACCCCTCACTGTCACACACTGATATATCCCACACCCCTCACTGTAACACACTGATATACCCCACACCCCTCACTGTAACACACTGATATATCCCACACCCCTCACTGTCACACACTGATATACCCCACACCCCTCACTGTCACACACTGATATACCCCACACCCCTCACTGTAACACACTGATATATCCCACACCCCTCACTGTCACACACTGCTATATCCCTCACCCCTCACTGTAACACACTGATATACCCCAAACCCCTCACTGTAACACACTGCTATATCCCTCACCCCTCACTGTAACACACTGATATATCCCACACCCCTCACTGTAACACACTGATATATCCCACACCCCTCACTGTAACACACTGATATACCCCACACCCCTCACTGAAACACACTGATATACCCCACACTCCTCACTGTCACACACTGATATACCCCACACCCCTCACTGTCACACAAAGATATACCCCACACCACTCACTGTCACACACTGATATACCCCACACCCCTCACTGTAACACACTGATATACCCCACACCCCTCACTGTAACACACTGACATACCCCACACCCCTCACTGTAACACACTGATATATCCCACACCCCTCACTGTAACACACTGATATATCCCACACCCCTCACTGTAACACACTGATATACCCCATACCCCTCACTGTAACACACTGATATACCCCACACCCCTCACTGTAACACACTGATATACCCCACACCCCTCACTGTAACACACTGATATACCCCACACCCCACACTGTAACACACTGATATATCCCACACCCCTCACTGTCACACACTGATATATCCCACACCCCTCACTGCAACACACTGATATACCCCACACCCCACACTGTAACACACTGATATACCCCACACCGCTCACTGTAACACACTGATATACCCCACACCCCTCACTGTAACACACTGATATACCCCACACCCCTCACTGTCACACACTGATATATCACACACCCCTCACTGTAACACACTGATATACCCCACACCCCTCACTGTCACACACCCCACACCCCTCACTGTAACACACTGATATACCCCACACCCCTCACCGTAACACACTGATATATCCCGCACCCCTCACTGTAACACACTGATATACACAACACCCCTCACTGTAACACACTGATATATCCCACACCCCTAACTGTAACACACTGATATACCCCACACCCCTCACTGTAACACACTGATATATCCCACACCCCTCACTGTAACACACTGATATACCCCACACCACTCACTGTCACACACTGATATATCCACACACCACTCACTGTAACACACTGATAAACCCCACACCCCTCACTGTAACACACTGATATATCCCACACCCCTCACTGTAACACACTGATATACTCCACACCCCTCACTGTAACACACTAATATATCCCACACCCCTCACTGTAACACACTGATATACCCCACACCCCTCACTGTAACACACTGATATACCCCACACCCCTCACTGTAACACACTGATATACCCCACACCCCTCACTGTAACACACTGATATATCCCACACCCCTCACTGTAACACACTGATATACCCCACACCTCTCACTGTAACACACTGATATACCCCACACCCCTCACTGTAACACACTGATATACCCCACACCCCTCACTGTCACACACAGATATACCCCACACCCCTCACTGTAACACACTGATATACCCCACACCCCTCACTGTCACACACTGATATACCCCACACCCCTCACTGTAACACACTGATATACCCCACACCCCTCACTGTAACACACTGATATACCCCACACCCCTCACTGTCACGCACTGATATATCCCACACCCCTCACTGTAACACACTGATATACCCCACACCTCTCACTGTAACACACTGATATACCCCACACCCCTCACTGTAACACACTGATATACCCCACACCCCTCACTGTAACACACTGATATACCCCACACCTCTCACTGTAACACACTGATATACCCCACACCCCTCACTGTAACACACTGATACACCCCACACCCCTCACTGTCACACACTGATATACCCCACACCCCTCACTGTAACACACTGATATATCCCCACACCCCTCACTGTCACACACTGATATACCCCACACCCCTCACTGTAACACACTGATATACCCCACACCCCTCACTGTAACACACTGATATATCCCACACCCCTCACTGTCACACACTAATATATCTCACATCCCTCACTGTAACACACTGATATATCCCCACACCCCTCACTGTCACACACTGTTATACCCCACACCCCTCACTGTAACACACTGATATACCCCACACCCCTCACTGTAACACACTGATATACCCCACACCCCTCACTGTAACACACTGATATACCCCACACCCCTCACTGTAACACACTGATATACCCCACACCCCTCACTGTAACACACTGATATATCCCACACCCCTCACTGTAACACACTGATATACCCCACACCCCTCACTGTAACACACTGATATATCCCACACCCCTCACTGTCACACACTAATATATCTCACATCCCTCACTGTAACACACTGATATACCCCACACCCCTCACTGTCACACACAGATATACCCCACACCCCTCACTGTAACACACTGATATACCCCACACCCCTCACTGTCACACACTGATATACCCCACACCCCTCACTGTAACACACTGATATACCCCACACCCCTCACTGTAACACACTGATATACCCCACACCTCTCACTGTAACACACTGATATACCCCACACCTCTCACTGTAACACACTGATATACCCCACACCCCTCACTGTAACACACTGATATACCCCACACCCCTCACTGTAACACACTGATATACCCCACACCTCTCACTGTAACACACTGATATACCCCACACCCCTCACTGTAACACACTGATACACCCCACACCCCTCACTGTCACACACTGATATACCCCACACCCCTCACTGTAACACACTGATATATCCCCACACCCCTCACTGTCACACACTGATATACCCCACACCCCTCACTGTAACACACTGATATACCCCACACCCCTCACTGTAACACACTGATATACCCCACACCCCTCACTGTAACACACTGATATATCCCACACCCCTCACTGTAACACACTGATATACCCCACACCCCTCACTGTAACACACTGATATACCCCACACCCCTCACTGTAACACACTGATATATCCCACACCCCTCACTGTAACACACTGATATAGCCCACACCCCACACTGTAACACACTGATATACCCCACACCCCTCACTGTAACACACTGATATACCCCACACCCCTCACTGTCACACCCGAATATACCCCACACCCCTCACTGTAACACACTGATATACCCCACACCCCTCACTGTAACACACTGATATACCCCACACCCCTCACTGTCACACACTGATATATCCCACACCCCTCACTGTAACACACTGATATACCCCACACCCCTCACTGTAACACACTGATATACCCCACACCCCTCACTGTAACACACTGATATACCCCACACCCCTCACTGTAACACACTGATATGCCCCACACCCCTCACTGTCACACACTGATATATCCCCACACCCCTCACTGTAACACACTGATATACCCCACACCCCTCACTGTAACACACTGATATATCCCACACCCCTCACTGTCACACACTGATATATCCTACACCCCTCACTGTCACACACTGATATACCTCACACCCCTCACTGTAACACACTGATATACCCCACACCCCTCACTGTAACACACTGATATATCCCTCACCCCTCACTGTAACACACTGATATATCCCACACCCCTCACTGTAGCACACTGATATACCCCACACCCCTCACTGTAACACACTGATATACCCCACACCCCTCACAGTCACACACTGATATACCCGACACCCCTCACTGTAACACACTGATATATCCCACACCCCTCACTGTTACACAGTGATATATCCCACACCCCTCACTGTAACACACTGATATACCCCACACCCCTCACTGTAACATACTGATATACCCCACACCTCTCACTGTAACACACTGATATATCCCACACCCCTTACTGTAACACACTGATATACCCCACACCCCTCACTGTAACACACTGATATACCCCACACCCCTCACTGTAACACACTGATATACCCCACACCCCTCACTGTCACACACTGATATACCCCACACCCCTCACTGTCACACACTGATATACCCCACACCCCTCACTGTAACACACTGATATATCCCACACCCCTCACTGTAACACCCTGATATATCCCACACCCCTCACTGTAACACACTGATATATCCCACACCCCTCACTGTAACACACTGATATACCCCACACCCCTCACTGTAACACACTGATATACCCCACACCCCTCACTGTAACACACTGATATACCCCACACCCCTCACTGTAACACACTGATATACCCCACACCCCTCACTGTAACACACTGATATACCCCACACCCCTCACTGTAACACACTGATATATCCCACACCCCTCACTGTAACACACTGATACACCCCACACCCCTCACTGTAACACACTGATATACCCCACACCCCTCACTGTAACACACTGATATACCCCACACCCCTCACTGTAACACACTGATATACCCCACACCCCTCACCGTAACACACTGATATATCCCACACCCCTCACTGTAACACACTGATATACACAACACCCCTCACTGTAACACACTGATATATCCCACACCCCTCACTGTCACACACTGATATATCCCACACCCCTCACTGTAACACACTGATATACCCCACACCCCTCACTGTAACACACTGATATACCCCACACCCCTCACTGTAACACACTGATATACCCCACACCCCTCACTGTAACACAGATATATCCCACACCCCTCATTGTAACACACTGATATACCCCACACCCCTCACTGTAACACACTGATATACCCGACACCCCTCACTGGAACACACTGATATACCCCACACCCCTCACTGTAACACACTGATATACCCCACACCCCACACTGTAACACACTGATATATCCCACACCCCTCACTGTCACACACTGATATATCCCACACCCCTCACTGCAACACACTGATATATCACACACCCCTCACTGTAACACACTGATATACCCCACACCCCTCACTGTCACACACCCCACACCCCTCACTGTAACACACTGATATATCCCTCACCCCTCACTGTAACACACCGATATACCCCATACCCCTCACTGTAACACACTGACATATCCCACACCCCTCACTGTAACACACTGATATATCCCACACCCCTCACTGTAACACACTGATATACACCACACCCCACACTGTAACACACTGATATACCCCACACCCCTCACTGTCCCACACTGATATATCCCACACCCCTCACTGCAACACACTGATATATCACACACCCCTCACTGTAACACACTGATATATCCCACAGCCCTCACTGTCACATACCCCACACCCCTCACTGTAACACACTGATATATCCCACACCCCTCACTGTAACACACCGATATACCCCACACCCCTCACTGTAACACACTGACATACCCCACACCCCTCAATGTAACACACTGCTATATCCCTCACCCCTCACTGTAACACACTGATATACCCCACACCCCTCACTGTAACACACTGATATACCCCACACCCCTCACTGTCACACACTGATATACCCCACACCCCTCACTGTCACACACTGATATACCCCACACCCCTCACTGTCACACACTGATATACCCCACACCCCTCACTGTAACACACTGATATACCCCACAGCCCTCACTGTAACACACTGATATATCCCTCACCCCTCACTGTAACACACTGATATACCCCAAACCCCTCACTGTAACACACTGCTATATCCCTCACCCCTCACTGTAACACACTGATATATCCCACACCCCTCACTGTAACACACTGCTATATCCCTCACCCCTCACTGTAACACACTGATATACCCCAAACCCCTCACTGTAACACACTGCTATATCCCTCACCCCTCACTGTAACACACTGATATATCCCACACCCCTCACTGTAACACACTGATATATCCCACACCCCTCACTGTAACACACTGATATACCCCACACCCCTCACTGAAACACACTGATATACCCCACACTCCTCACTGTCACACACTGATATACCCCACACCCCTCACTGTCACACAAAGATATACCCCACACCACTCACTGTCACACACTGATATACCCCACACCCCTCACTGTAACACACTGATATACCCCACACCCCTCACTGTAACACACTGACATACCCCACACCCCTCACTGTAACACACTGATATATCCCACACCCCTCACTGTAACACACTGATATATCCCACACCCCTCACTGTAACACACTGATATACCCCACACCCCTCACTGTAACACACTGATATACCCCACACCCCTCACTGTAACACACTGATATACCCCACACCCCTCACTGTAACACACTGATATACCCCACACCCCACACTGTAACACACTGATATATCCCACACCCCTCACTGTCACACACTGATATATCCCACACCCCTCACTGCAACACACTGATATATCACACACCCCTCACTGTAACACACTGATATACCCCACACCCCTCACTGTCACACACCCCACACCCCTCACTGTAACACACTGATATACCCCACACCCCTCACCGTAACACACTGATATATCCCGCACCCCTCACTGTAACACACTGATATACACAACACCCCTCACTGTAACACACTGATATATCCCACACCCCTAACTGTAACACACTGATATACCCCACACCCCTCACTGTAACACACTGATATATCCCACACCCCTCACTGTAACACACTGATATACCCCACACCACTCACTGTCACACACTGATATATCCACACACCACTCACTGTAACACACTGATAAACCCCACACCCCTCACTGTAACACACTGATATATCCCACACCCCTCACTGTAACACACTGATATACTCCACACCCCTCACTGTAACACACTAATATATCCCACACCCCTCACTGTAACACACTGATATACCCCACACCCCTCACTGTAACACACTGATATACCCCACACCCCTCACTGTAACACACTGATATACCCCACACCCCTCACTGTAACACACTAATATATCCCACACCCCTCACTGTAACACACTGATATACCCCACACCCCTCACTGTAACACACTGATATACCCCACACCCCTCACTGTAACACACTGATATACCCCACACCCCTCACTGTAACACACTGATATACCCCACACCCCTCACTGTCACACACTGATATATCCCACACCCCTCACTGTAACACACTGATATACCCCACACCCCTCACTGTAACACACTGATATACCCCACACCCCTCACTGTAACACACTGATATACCCCACACCCCTCACTGTAACACACTGATATACCCCACACCCCTCACTGTCACACACTGATATATCCCCACACCCCTCACTGTAACACACTGATATACCCCACACCCCTCACTGTAACACACTGATATATCCCACACCCCTCACTGTCACACACTGATATATCCCACACCCCTCACTGTCACACACTGATATACCTCACACCCCTCACTGTAACACACTGATATACCCCACACCCCTCACTGTAACACACTGATATATCCCTCACCCCTCACTGTAACACACTGATATATCCCACACCCCTCACTGTAACACACTGATAAATCCCACACCCCTCACTGTAACACACTGATATACCCCACACCCATCACTGAAACACACTGATATACCCCACACCCCTCACTGTCACACACTGATATACCCCACACCCCTCACTGTCACACACTGATATACCCCACACCACTCACTGTCACACACTGATATACCCCACACCCCTCACTGTAACACACTGATATACCCCACACCCCTCACTGTAACACACTGATATACCCCACACCCCTCACTGTCACACACTGATACACCCCACTCCCCTCACTGTCACACACTGATACAACCCACACCCCTCACTGTAACATACTGATATATCCCACACCCCTCACTGTAACACACTGATATATCCCACACCCCTCACTGTAGCACACTGATATACCCCACACCCCTCACTGTAACACACTGATATACCCCACACCCCTCAGTCACACACTGATATACCCCACACCCCTCATTGTAACACAGTGATATATCCCACACCCCTCACTGTAACACACTGATATACCCCACACCCCTCACTGTAACACACTGTTATACCCCACACCCCTCACTGTACCACACTGATATATCCCACACCCCTCACTGTTACACAGTGATATATCGCACACCCCTCACTGTAACACACTGATATACCCCACACCCCTCACTGTACCACACTGATATATCCCACACCCCTCACTGTTACACAGTGATATATCCCACACCCCTCACTGTAACACACTGATATACCCCACACCCCTCACTGTAACACACTGATATACCCCACACCTCTCACTGTAACACACTGATATACCCCACACCCCTCACTGTAACACACTGATATACCCCACACCCCTCACTGTCACACACTGATATACCCCACACCCCTCACTGTCACACACTGATATACCCCACACCCCTCACTGTAACACACTGATATATCCCACACCCCTCACTGTAACACCCTGATATATCCCACACCCCTCACTGTAACACACTGATATATCCAACACCCCTCACTGTAACACACTGATATACCCCACACCCCTCACTGTAACACACTGATATACCCCACACCCCTCACTGTAACACACTGATATACCCCACACCCCTCACTGTAACACACTGATATACCCCACACCCCTCACTGTAACACACTGATATATCCCACACCCCTCACTGTAACACACTGATATATCCCACACCCCTCACTGTAACACACTGATATACCCCACACCACTCACTGTCACACACTGATATATCCACACACCACTCACTGTAACACACTGATAAACCCCACACCCCTCACTGTAACACACTGATATATCCCACACCCCTCACTGTAACACACTGATATACTCCACACCCCTCACTGTAACACACTAATATATCCCACACCCCTCACTGTAACACACTGATATACCCCACACCCCTCACTGTAACACACTGATATACCCCACACCCCTCACTGTAACACACTGATATACCCCACACCCCTCACTGTAACACACTGATATATCCCACACCCCTCACTGTAACACACTGATATACCCCACACCTCTCACTGTAACACACTGATATACCCCACACCCCTCACTGTAACACACTGATATACCCCACACCCCTCACTGTCACACACAGATATACCCCACACCCCTCACTGTAACACACTGATATACCCCACACCCCTCACTGTCACACACTGATATACCCCACACCCCTCACTGTAACACACTGATATACCCCACACCCCTCACTGTAACACACTGATATACCCCACACCCCTCACTGTCACGCACTGATATATCCCACACCCCTCACTGTAACACACTGATATACCCCACACCTCTCACTGTAACACACTGATATACCCCACACCCCTCACTGTAACACACTGATATACCCCACACCCCTCACTGTAACACACTGATATACCCCACACCTCTCACTGTAACACACTGATATACCCCACACCCCTCACTGTAACACACTGATACACCCCACACCCCTCACTGTCACACACTGATATACCCCACACCCCTCACTGTAACACACTGATATATCCCCACACCCCTCACTGTCACACACTGATATACCCCACACCCCTCACTGTAACACACTGATATACCCCACACCCCTCACTGTAACACACTGATATATCCCACACCCCTCACTGTCACACACTAATATATCTCACATCCCTCACTGTAACACACTGATATATCCCCACACCCCTCACTGTCACACACTGTTATACCCCACACCCCTCACTGTAACACACTGATATACCCCACACCCCTCACTGTAACACACTGATATACCCCACACCCCTCACTGTAACACACTGATATACCCCACACCCCTCACTGTAACACACTGATATACCCCACACCCCTCACTGTAACACACTGATATATCCCACACCCCTCACTGTAACACACTGATATACCCCACACCCCTCACTGTAACACACTGATATATCCCACACCCCTCACTGTCACACACTAATATATCTCACATCCCTCACTGTAACACACTGATATACCCCACACCCCTCACTGTCACACACAGATATACCCCACACCCCTCACTGTAACACACTGATATACCCCACACCCCTCACTGTCACACACTGATATACCCCACACCCCTCACTGTAACACACTGATATACCCCACACCCCTCACTGTAACACACTGATATACCCCACACCTCTCACTGTAACACACTGATATACCCCACACCTCTCACTGTAACACACTGATATACCCCACACCCCTCACTGTAACACACTGATATACCCCACACCCCTCACTGTAACACACTGATATACCCCACACCTCTCACTGTAACACACTGATATACCCCACACCCCTCACTGTAACACACTGATACACCCCACACCCCTCACTGTCACACACTGATATACCCCACACCCCTCACTGTAACACACTGATATATCCCCACACCCCTCACTGTCACACACTGATATACCCCACACCCCTCACTGTAACACACTGATATACCCCACACCCCTCACTGTAACACACTGATATACCCCACACCCCTCACTGTAACACACTGATATATCCCACACCCCTCACTGTAACACACTGATATACCCCACACCCCTCACTGTAACACACTGATATACCCCACACCCCTCACTGTAACACACTGATATATCCCACACCCCTCACTGTAACACACTGATATAGCCCACACCCCACACTGTAACACACTGATATACCCCACACCCCTCACTGTAACACACTGATATACCCCACACCCCTCACTGTCACACCCGAATATACCCCACACCCCTCACTGTAACACACTGATATACCCCACACCCCTCACTGTAACACACTGATATACCCCACACCCCTCACTGTCACACACTGATATATCCCACACCCCTCACTGTAACACACTGATATACCCCACACCCCTCACTGTAACACACTGATATACCCCACACCCCTCACTGTAACACACTGATATACCCCACACCCCTCACTGTAACACACTGATATGCCCCACACCCCTCACTGTCACACACTGATATATCCCCACACCCCTCACTGTAACACACTGATATACCCCACACCCCTCACTGTAACACACTGATATATCCCACACCCCTCACTGTCACACACTGATATATCCTACACCCCTCACTGTCACACACTGATATACCTCACACCCCTCACTGTAACACACTGATATACCCCACACCCCTCACTGTAACACACTGATATATCCCTCACCCCTCACTGTAACACACTGATATATCCCACACCCCTCACTGTAGCACACTGATATACCCCACACCCCTCACTGTAACACACTGATATACCCCACACCCCTCACAGTCACACACTGATATACCCGACACCCCTCACTGTAACACACTGATATATCCCACACCCCTCACTGTTACACAGTGATATATCCCACACCCCTCACTGTAACACACTGATATACCCCACACCCCTCACTGTAACATACTGATATACCCCACACCTCTCACTGTAACACACTGATATATCCCACACCCCTTACTGTAACACACTGATATACCCCACACCCCTCACTGTAACACACTGATATACCCCACACCCCTCACTGTAACACACTGATATACCCCACACCCCTCACTGTCACACACTGATATACCCCACACCCCTCACTGTCACACACTGATATACCCCACACCCCTCACTGTAACACACTGATATATCCCACACCCCTCACTGTAACACCCTGATATATCCCACACCCCTCACTGTAACACACTGATATATCCCACACCCCTCACTGTAACACACTGATATACCCCACACCCCTCACTGTAACACACTGATATACCCCACACCCCTCACTGTAACACACTGATATACCCCACACCCCTCACTGTAACACACTGATATACCCCACACCCCTCACTGTAACACACTGATATACCCCACACCCCTCACTGTAACACACTGATATATCCCACACCCCTCACTGTAACACACTGATACACCCCACACCCCTCACTGTAACACACTGATATACCCCACACCCCTCACTGTAACACACTGATATACCCCACACCCCTCACTGTAACACACTGATATACCCCACACCCCTCACCGTAACACACTGATATATCCCACACCCCTCACTGTAACACACTGATATACACAACACCCCTCACTGTAACACACTGATATATCCCACACCCCTCACTGTCACACACTGATATATCCCACACCCCTCACTGTAACACACTGATATACCCCACACCCCTCACTGTAACACACTGATATACCCCACACCCCTCACTGTAACACACTGATATACCCCACACCCCTCACTGTAACACAGATATATCCCACACCCCTCACTGTAACACACTGATATACCCCACACCCCTCACTGTAACACACTGATATACCCGACACCCCTCACTGGAACACACTGATATACCCCACACCCCTCACTGTAACACACTGATATACCCCACACCCCACACTGTAACACACTGATATATCCCACACCCCTCACTGTCACACACTGATATATCCCACACCCCTCACTGCAACACACTGATATATCACACACCCCTCACTGTAACACACTGATATACCCCACACCCCTCACTGTCACACACCCCACACCCCTCACTGTAACACACTGATATATCCCTCACCCCTCACTGTAACACACCGATATACCCCATACCCCTCACTGTAACACACTGACATATCCCACACCCCTCACTGTAACACACTGATATATCCCACACCCCTCACTGTAACACACTGATATACACCACACCCCACACTGTAACACACTGATATACCCCACACCCCTCACTGTCCCACACTGATATATCCCACACCCCTCACTGCAACACACTGATATATCACACACCCCTCACTGTAACACACTGATATATCCCACAGCCCTCACTGTCACATACCCCACACCCCTCACTGTAACACACTGATATATCCCACACCCCTCACTGTAACACACCGATATACCCCACACCCCTCACTGTAACACACTGACATACCCCACACCCCTCAATGTAACACACTGCTATATCCCTCACCCCTCACTGTAACACACTGATATACCCCACACCCCTCACTGTAACACACTGATATACCCCACACCCCTCACTGTCACACACTGATATACCCCACACCCCTCACTGTCACACACTGATATACCCCACACCCCTCACTGTCACACACTGATATACCCCACACCCCTCACTGTAACACACTGATATACCCCACAGCCCTCACTGTAACACACTGATATATCCCTCACCCCTCACTGTAACACACTGATATACCCCAAACCCCTCACTGTAACACACTGCTATATCCCTCACCCCTCACTGTAACACACTGATATATCCCACACCCCTCACTGTAACACACTGCTATATCCCTCACCCCTCACTGTAACACACTGATATACCCCAAACCCCTCACTGTAACACACTGCTATATCCCTCACCCCTCACTGTAACACACTGATATATCCCACACCCCTCACTGTAACACACTGATATATCCCACACCCCTCACTGTAACACACTGATATACCCCACACCCCTCACTGAAACACACTGATATACCCCACACTCCTCACTGTCACACACTGATATACCCCACACCCCTCACTGTCACACAAAGATATACCCCACACCACTCACTGTCACACACTGATATACCCCACACCCCTCACTGTAACACACTGATATACCCCACACCCCTCACTGTAACACACTGACATACCCCACACCCCTCACTGTAACACACTGATATATCCCACACCCCTCACTGTAACACACTGATATATCCCACACCCCTCACTGTAACACACTGATATACCCCACACCCCTCACTGTAACACACTGATATACCCCACACCCCTCACTGTAACACACTGATATACCCCACACCCCTCACTGTAACACACTGATATACCCCACACCCCACACTGTAACACACTGATATATCCCACACCCCTCACTGTCACACACTGATATATCCCACACCCCTCACTGCAACACACTGATATATCACACACCCCTCACTGTAACACACTGATATACCCCACACCCCTCACTGTCACACACCCCACACCCCTCACTGTAACACACTGATATACCCCACACCCCTCACCGTAACACACTGATATATCCCGCACCCCTCACTGTAACACACTGATATACACAACACCCCTCACTGTAACACACTGATATATCCCACACCCCTAACTGTAACACACTGATATACCCCACACCCCTCACTGTAACACACTGATATATCCCACACCCCTCACTGTAACACACTGATATACCCCACACCACTCACTGTCACACACTGATATATCCACACACCACTCACTGTAACACACTGATAAACCCCACACCCCTCACTGTAACACACTGATATATCCCACACCCCTCACTGTAACACACTGATATACTCCACACCCCTCACTGTAACACACTAATATATCCCACACCCCTCACTGTAACACACTGATATACCCCACACCCCTCACTGTAACACACTGATATACCCCACACCCCTCACTGTAACACACTGATATACCCCACACCCCTCACTGTAACACACTAATATATCCCACACCCCTCACTGTAACACACTGATATACCCCACACCCCTCACTGTAACACACTGATATACCCCACACCCCTCACTGTAACACACTGATATACCCCACACCCCTCACTGTAACACACTGATATACCCCACACCCCTCACTGTCACACACTGATATATCCCACACCCCTCACTGTAACACACTGATATACCCCACACCCCTCACTGTAACACACTGATATACCCCACACCCCTCACTGTAACACACTGATATACCCCACACCCCTCACTGTAACACACTGATATACCCCACACCCCTCACTGTCACACACTGATATATCCCCACACCCCTCACTGTAACACACTGATATACCCCACACCCCTCACTGTAACACACTGATATATCCCACACCCCTCACTGTCACACACTGATATATCCCACACCCCTCACTGTCACACACTGATATACCTCACACCCCTCACTGTAACACACTGATATACCCCACAACCCTCACTGTAACACACTGATATATCCCTCACCCCTCACTGTAACACACTGATATATCCCACACCCCTCACTGTAACACACTGATAAATCCCACACCCCTCACTGTAACACACTGATATACCCCACACCCATCACTGAAACACACTGATATACCCCACACCCCTCACTGTCACACACTGATATACCCCACACCCCTCACTGTCACACACTGATATACCCCACACCACTCACTGTCACACACTGATATACCCCACACCCCTCACTGTAACACACTGATATACCCCACACCCCTCACTGTAACACACTGATATACCCCACACCCCTCACTGTCACACACTGATACACCCCACTCCCCTCACTGTCACACACTGATACAACCCACACCCCTCACTGTAACATACTGATATATCCCACACCCCTCACTGTAACACACTGATATATCCCACACCCCTCACTGTAGCACACTGATATACCCCACACCCCTCACTGTAACACACTGATATACCCCACACCCCTCAGTCACACACTGATATACCCCACACCCCTCATTGTAACACAGTGATATATCCCACACCCCTCACTGTAACACACTGATATACCCCACACCCCTCACTGTAACACACTGTTATACCCCACACCCCTCACTGTACCACACTGATATATCCCACACCCCTCACTGTTACACAGTGATATATCGCACACCCCTCACTGTAACACACTGATATACCCCACACCCCTCACTGTACCACACTGATATATCCCACACCCCTCACTGTTACACAGTGATATATCCCACACCCCTCACTGTAACACACTGATATACCCCACACCCCTCACTGTAACACACTGATATACCCCACACCTCTCACTGTAACACACTGATATACCCCACACCCCTCACTGTAACACACTGATATACCCCACACCCCTCACTGTCACACACTGATATACCCCACACCCCTCACTGTCACACACTGATATACCCCACACCCCTCACTGTAACACACTGATATATCCCACACCCCTCACTGTAACACCCTGATATATCCCACACCCCTCACTGTAACACACTGATATATCCAACACCCCTCACTGTAACACACTGATATACCCCACACCCCTCACTGTAACACACTGATATACCCCACACCCCTCACTGTAACACACTGATATACCCCACACCCCTCACTGTAACACACTGATATACCCCACACCCCTCACTGTAACACACTGATATATCCCACACCCCTCACTGTAACACACTGATACACCCCACACCCCTCACTGTAACACAGTGATATACCCCACACCCCTCACTGTAACACACTGATATACCCCACACCCCTCACTGTAACACACTGATATACCCCACACCCCTCACCGTAACACACTGATATATCCCACACCCCTCACTGTAACACACTGATATACACAACACCCCTCACTGTAACACACTGATATATCCCACACCCCTCACTGTAACACACTGATATACCCCACACCCCTCACTGTAACACACTGATATATCCCACACCCCTCACTGTAACACACTGATATATCCCACACCCCTCACTGTAACACACTGATATATCCCACACCCCTCACTGTAACACACTGATATACCCCACACCCCTCACTGTAACACACTGATATATCCCACACCCCTCACTGTAACACACTGATATACCCCACACCCCTCACTGTAACACACTGATATATCCCACACCCCTCACTGTAACACACTGAAATACCCCACACCCCTCACTGTAACACACTGATATACCCCACACCCCTCACTGTAACACACTGATATATCCCACACCCCTCACTGTAACACACTGATTTACACCACACCCCTCACTGTAACACACTGATATACCCCACACCCCTCACTGTAACACACTGATATACCCCACACCACTCACTGTCACACACTGATATATCCCACACCCCTCACTGTAACACACTGATATACCCCACACCCCTCACTGTAACACACTGATATATCCCACATCCCTCACTGTAACACACTGATATACCCCACACCCCTCACTGTAACACACTAATATATCCCACACCCCTCACTGTAACACACTGATATACCCCACACCCCTCACTGTAACACACTGATATACCCCACACCCCTCACTGTAACACACTGATATATCCCACACCCCTCACTGTAACACACTGATATACCCCACACCCCTCACTGTAACACACTGATATACCCCACACCCCTCACTGTAACACACTGATATATCCCACACCCCTCACTGTAACACACTGATATATCCCACACCCCTCACTGTAACACACTGATATACCCCACACCCTCACTGTCACACACTGATATACCCCACACCCCTCACTGTAACACACTGATATATCCCACACCCCTCACTGTCCCACACTGATATACCCCACACCCCTCACTGTAACACACTGATATACCCCACACCCCTCACTGTCACACACTGATATATGCCACACCCCTCACTGTAACACACTGATATACCTCACACCCCTCACTGTAACACACTGATATACCCCACACCCCTCAGTGTCACACACTGATATACCCCACACCCCTCACTGTAACACACTGATATATCCCACACCCCTCACTGTAACACACTGATATACCCCACACCCCTCACTGTCACACACTGATATACCCCACACCCCTCACTGTAACACACTGATATATCCCACACCCCTCACTGTAACACACTGATATACCCCACACACCTCACTGTAACACGCTGACATACCCTACCCCCCTCACTGTAACACACTGATATATCCCACACCCCACACTGTAACACACTGATATACCCCACACCCCTCACTGTCACACACTGATATATCCTACACCCCTCACTGTAACACACTGATATACCCCACACCCCTCACTGTCACACACTGATATATCCCACACCCCTCACTGTAACACATTGATATACCCCACACCCCTCACTGTCACACACTGATGTATCCCACACCCCTCACTGTAGCACACTGATATACCCCACACCCCTCACTGTCACACACTGATATATCCCACACCCCTCACTGTAACACATTGATATACCCCACACCCCTCACTGTAACACACTGATATACCCCACACCCCTCACTGTAGCACACTGATATATCCCACACCCCTCACTGTCACACACTGATATACCCCACACCCCTCACTGTAACACACTGATATATCCCACACCCCTCACTGTAACACACTGATATACCCCACACCCCTCACTGTAACACACTGATATACCCCACACCCCTCACTGTAACACACTGATATATCCCACACCCCTCACTGTAACACACTGATATATCCCACACCCCTCACTGTAACACACTGATATACCCCACACCCCTCACTGTAACACACTGATATACCCCACACCCCTCACTGTCACACACTGATATACCCCACACCCCTCACTGTAACACACTGATATATCCCACACCCCTCACTGTAACACACTGATATACCCCACACCCCTCACTGTAACACACTGATATACCCCACACCCCTCACTGTCTCACACTGATATACCCCACACCCCTCACTGAAACACACTGATATACCCCACACCCCTCACTGTCACACACTGATATATCCCACACCCCTCACTGTCACACACTGATATATCCCACACCCCTCACTGTAACACACTGATATACCTCACACCCCTCACTGTAACACACTGATATACCCCACACCCCTCAGTGTCACACACTGATATACCCCACACCCCTCACTGTAACACACTGATATATCCCACACCCCTCACTGTAACACACTGATATACCCCACACCCCTCACTGTCACACACTGATATACCCCACACCCCTCACTGTAACACACTGATATATCCCACACCCCTCACTGTAACACACTGATATACCCCACACCCCTCACTGTAACACGCTGACATACCCTACCCCCCTCACTGTAACACACTGATATATCCCACACCCCACACTGTAACACACTGATATACCCCACACCCCTCACTGTCACACACTGATATATCCTACACCCCTCACTGTAACACACTGATATACCCCACACCCCTCACAGTCACACACTGATATATCCCACACCCCTCACTGTAACACACTGATATACCCCACACCCCTCACTGTCACACACTGATGTATCCCACACCCCTCACTGTAGCACACTGATATACCCCACACCCCTCACTGTCACACACTGATATATCCCACACCCCTCACTGTAACACATTGATATACCCCACACCCCTCACTGTAACACACTGATATACCCCACACCCCTCACTGTCACACACCCCACACCCCTCACTGTCACACACTGATATACCCCACACCCCTCACTGTAACACACTGATATATCCCACACCCCTCACTGTAACACACTGATACACCCCACACCCCTCACTGTAACACACTGATATATCCCACACCCCTCACTGTAACACACTGATATACCCCACACCCCTCACTGTAACACACTGATATATCCCACACCCCTCACTGTAACACACTGATATACCCCACACCCCTCACTGTCACACACTGATATACCCCACACCCCTCACTGTAACACACTGATATATCCCACACCCCTCACTGTAACACACTGATATACCCCACACACCTCACTGTAACACGCTGACATACCCTACCCCCCTCACTGTAACACACTGATATATCCCACACCCCACACTGTAACACACTGATATACCCCACACCCCTCACTGTCACACACTGATATATCCTACACCCCTCACTGTAACACACTGATATACCCCACACCCCTCACTGTCACACACTGATATATCCCACACCCCTCACTGTAACACATTGATATACCCCACACCCCTCACTGTCACACACTGATGTATCCCACACCCCTCACTGTAGCACACTGATATACCCCACACCCCTCACTGTCACACACTGATATATCCCACACCCCTCACTGTAACACATTGATATACCCCACACCCCTCACTGTAACACACTGATATACCCCACACCCCTCACTGTAGCACACTGATATATCCCACACCCCTCACTGTCACACACTGATATACCCCACACCCCTCACTGTAACACACTGATATATCCCACACCCCTCACTGTAACACACTGATATACCCCACACCCCTCACTGTAACACACTGATATACCCCACACCCCTCACTGTAACACACTGATATATCCCACACCCCTCACTGTAACACACTGATATATCCCACACCCCTCACTGTAACACACTGATATACCCCACACCCCTCACTGTAACACACTGATATACCCCACACCCCTCACTGTCACACACTGATATACCCCACACCCCTCACTGTAACACACTGATATATCCCACACCCCTCACTGTAACACACTGATATACCCCACACCCCTCACTGTAACACACTGATATACCCCACACCCCTCACTGTCTCACACTGATATACCCCACACCCCTCACTGAAACACACTGATATACCCCACATCCCTCACTGTCACACACTGATATATCCCACACCCCTCACTGTCACACACTGATATATCCCACACCCCTCACTGTAACACACTGATATATCTCACACCCCTCACTGTAACACACTGATATACCCCACACCCCTCAGTGTCACACACTGATATACCCCACACCCCTCACTGTAACACACTGATATATCCCACACCCCTCACTGTAACACACTGATATATCCCACACCCCTCACTGTAACACACTGATATATCCCACACCCCTCACTGTAACACACTGATATATCCCACACCCCTCACTGTAACACACTGATATACCCCACACCCCTCACTGTAACACACTGATATATCCCCACACCCCTCACTGTAACACACTGATATACCCCACACCCCTCACTGTCACACACTGATATACCCCACACCCCTCACTGTAACACACTGATATATCCCACACCCCTCACTGTAACACACTGATATACCCCACACCCCTCACTGTAACACGCTGACATACCCTACCCCCCTCACTGTAACACACTGATATATCCCACACCCCACACTGTAACACACTGATATACCCCACACCGCTCACTGTCACACACTGATATATCCTACACCCCTCACTGTAACACACTGATATACCCCACACCCCTCACAGTCACACACTGATATATCCCACACCCCTCACTGTAACACACTGATATACCCCACACCCCTCACTGTCACACACTGATGTATCCCACACCCCTCACTGTAGCACACTGATATACCCCACACCCCTCACTGTCACACACTGATATATCCCACACCCCTCACTGTAACACATTGATATACCCCACACCCCTCACTGTAACACACTGATATACCCCACACCCCTCACTGTCACACACCCCACACCCCTCACTGTCACACACTGATATACCCCACACCCCTCACTGTAACACACTGATATATCCCACACCCCTCACTGTAACACACTGATACACCCCACACCCCTCACTGTCACACACTGATATACCCCACACCCCTCACTGTAACACACTGATATATCCCACACCCCTCACTGTAACACACTGATATATCCCACACCCCTCACTGTCACACACTGATATATCCCACACCCCTCACTGTAACACACTGATATACCCCACACCCCTCACTGTAACACACTGATATACCCCACACCCCTCACTGTAACACACTGATATATCCCACACCCCTCACTGTAACACACTGATATATCCCACACCCCTCACTGTAACACACTGATATACCCCACACCCTCACTGTCACACACTGATATACCCCACACCCCTCACTGTAACACACTGATATATCCCACACCCCTCACTGTAACACACTGATATACCCCACACCCCTCACTGTAACACACTGATATACCCCACACCCCTCACTGTCCCACACTGATATACCCCACACCCCTCACTGTAACACAATGATATACCACACACCCCTCACTGTCACACACTGATATATCCCACACCCCTCACTGTCACACACTGATATATGCCACACCCCTCACTGTAACACACTGATATACCTCACACCCCTCACTGTAACACACTGATATACCCCACACCCCTCAGTGTCACACACTGATATACCCCACACCCCTCACTGTAACACACTGATATATCCCACACCCCTCACTGTAACACACTGATATACCCCACACCCCTCACTGTCACACACTGATATACCCCACACCCCTCACTGTAACACACTGATATATCCCACACCCCTCACTGTAACACACTGATATACCCCACACCCCTCACTGTAACACGCTGACATACCCTACCCCCCTCACTGTAACACACTGATATATCCCACACCCCACACTGTAACACACTGATATACCCCACACCCCTCACTGTCACACACTGATATATCCTACACCCCTCACTGTAACACACTGATATACCCCACACCCCTCACTGTCACACACTGATATATCACACACCCCTCACTGTAACACACTGATATACCCCACACCCCTCACTGTCACACACTGATGTATCCCACACCCCTCACTGTAGCACACTGATATACCCCACACCCCTCACTGTCACACACTGATATACCCCACACCCCTCACTGTAACACATTGATATACCCCACACCCCTCACTGTAACACACTGATATACCCCACACCCCTCACTGTAGCACACTGATATATCCCACACCCCTCACTGTCACACACTGATATACCCCACACCCCTCACTGTAACACACTGATATATCCCACACCCCTCACTGTAACACACTGATATACCCCACACCCCTCACTGTAACACACTGATATACCCCACACCCCTCACTGTAACACACTGATATATCCCACACCCCTCACTGTAACACACTGATATATCCCACACCCCTCACTGTAACACACTGATATACCCCACACCCCTCACTGTCACACACTGATATACCCCACACCCCTCACTGTAACACACTGATATATCCCACACCCCTCACTGTAACACACTGATATACCCCACACCCCTCACTGTAACACACTGATATACCCCACACCCCTCACTGTCACACACTGATATACCCCACACCCCTCACTGTAACACACTGATATATCCCACACCCCTCACTGTAACACACTGATATACCCCACACCCCTCACTGTAACACACTGATATACCCCACACCCCTCACTGTCTCACACTGATATATCCCACACCCCTCACTGAAACACACTGATATACCCCACACCCCTCACTGTCACACACTGATATATCCCACACCCCTCACTGTCACACACTGATATATCCCACACCCCTCACTGTAACACACTGATATACCTCACACCCCTCACTGTAACACACTGATATACCCCACACCCCTCAGTGTCACACACTGATATACCCCACACCCCTCACTGTAACACACTGATATATCCCACACCCCTCACTGTAACACACTGAAATACCCCACACCCCTCACTGTCACACACTGATATACCCCACACCCCTCACTGTAACACACTGATATATCCCACACCCCTCACTGTAACACACTGATATACCCCACACCCCTCACTGTAACACGCTGACATACCCTACCCCCCTCACTGTAACACACTGATATATCCCACACCCCACACTGTAACACACTGATATACCCCACACCCCTCACTGTCACACACTGATATATCCCACACCCCACACTGTAACACACTGATATACCCCACACCCCTCACTGTAACACACTGATATACCCCACACCCCTCACTGTAACACACTGATATACCCCACACCCCTCACTGTAACACACTGATATACCCCACACCCCTCACTGTAACACACTGATATACCCCACACCCCTCACTGTCACACACTGATATATCCCCACACCCCTCACTGTAACACACTGATATACCCCACACCCCTCACTGTAACACACTGATATATCCCACACCCCTCACTGTCACACACTGATATATCCCACACCCCTCACTGTCACACACTGATATACCTCACACCCCTCACTGTAACACACTGATATACCCCACACCCCTCACTGTAACACACTGATATATCCCTCACCCCTCACTGTAACACACTGATATATCCCACACCCCTCACTGTAACACACTGATAAATCCCACACCCCTCACTGTAACACACTGATATACCCCACACCCCTCACTGTAACACACTGATATATCCCCACACCCCTCACTGTAACACACTGATATACACCACACCCCTCACTGTAACACACTGATATACCCCACACCCCTCACTGTCACACACTGATATACCCCACACCCCTCACTGTCACACACTGATATACCCCACACCACTCACTGTCACACACTGATATACCCCACACCCCTCACTGTAACACACTGATATACCCCACACCCCTCACTGTAACACACTGATATACCCCACACCCCTCACTGTCACACACTGATACACCCCACTCCCCTCACTGTCACACACTGATACAACCCACACCCCTCACTGTAACATACTGATATATCCCACACCCCTCACTGTAACACACTGATATATCCCACACCCCTCACTGTAGCACACTGATATACCCCACACCCCTCACTGTAACACACTGATATACCCCACACCCCTCACAGTCACACACTGATATACCCCACACCCCTCATTGTAACACAGTGATATATCCCACACCCCTCACTGTAACACACTGATATACCCCACACCCCTCACTGTAACACACTGTTATACCCCACACCCCTCACTGTACCACACTGATATATCCCACACCCCTCACTGTTACACAGTGATATATCGCACACCCCTCACTGTAACACACTGATATACCCCACACCCCTCACTGTACCACACTGATATATCCCACACCCCTCACTGTTACACAGTGATATATCCCACACCCCTCACTGTAACACACTGATATACCCCACACCCCTCACTGTAACACACTGATATACCCCACACCTCTCACTGTAACACACTGATATACCCCACACCCCTCACTGTAACACACTGATATACCCCACACCCCTCACTGTCACACACTGATATACCCCACACCCCTCACTGTCACACACTGATATACCCCACACCCCTCACTGTAACACACTGATATATCCCACACCCCTCACTGTAACACCCTGATATATCCCACACCCCTCACTGTAACACACTGATATATCCCACACCCCTCACTGTAACACACTGATATACCCCACACCCCTCACTGTAACACACTGATATACCCCACACCCCTCACTGTAACACACTGATATACCCCACACCCCTCACTGTAACACACTGATATACCCCACACCCCTCACTGTAACACACTGATATACCCCACACCCCTCACTGTAACACACTGATATATCCCACACCCCTCACTGTAACACACTGATACACCCCACACCCCTCACTGTAACACACTGATATACCCCACACCCCTCACTGTAACACACTGATATACCCCACACCCCTCACTGTAACACACTGATATACCCCACACCCCTCACCGTAACACACTGATATATCCCACACCCCTCACTGTAACAAACTGATATACACAACACCCCTCACTGTAACACACTGATATATCCCACACCCCTCACTGTAACACACTGATATACCCCACACCCCTCACTGTAACACACTGATATATCCCACACCCCTCACTGTAACACACTGATATATCCCACACCCCTCACTGTAACACACTGATATATCCCACACCCCTCACTGTAACACACTGATATACCCCACACCCCTCACTGTAACACACTGATATATCCCACACCCCTCACTGTAACACACTGATATACCCCACACACCTCACTGTAACACACTGATATATCCCACACCCCTCACTGTAACACACTGAAATACCCCACACCCCTCACTGTAACACACTGATATACCCCACACCCCTCACTGTAACACACTGATATATCCCACACCCCTCACTGTAACACACTGATTTACACCACACCCCTCACTGTAACACACTGATATACCCCACACCCCTCACTGTAACACACTGATATACCCCACACCACTCACTGTCACACACTGATATATCCCACACCCCTCACTGTAACACACTGATATACCCCACACCCCTCACTGTAACACACTGATATATCCCACACCCCTCACTGTAACACACTGATATACCCCACACCCCTCACTGTAACACACTAATATATCCCACACCCCTCACTGTAACACACTGATATACCCCACACCCCTCACTGTAACACACTGATATACCCCACACCCCTCACTGTAACACACTGATATATCCCACACCCCTCACTGTAACACACTGATATACCCCACACCCCTCACTGTAACACACTGATATACCCCACACCCCTCACTGTAACACACTGATATATCCCACACCCCTCACTGTAACACACTGATATATCCCACACCCCTCACTGTAACACACTGATATACCCCACACCCTCACTGTCACACACTGATATACCCCACACCCCTCACTGTAACACACTGATATACCCCACACCCCTCACTGTAACACGCTGACATACCCTACCCCCCTCACTGTAACACACTGATATATCCCACACCCCACACTGTAACACACTGATATATCCCACACCCCTCACTGTCACACACTGATATATCCTACACCCCTCACTGTAACACACTGATATACCCCACACCCCTCACTGTAACACACTGATATATCCCACACCCCTCACTGTAACACATTGATATACCCCACACCCCTCACTGTCACACACTGATGTATCCCACACCCCTCACTGTAGCACACTGATATACCCCACACCCCTCACTGTCACACACTGATATACCCCACACCCCTCACTGTAACACATTGATATACCCCACACCCCTCACTGTAACACACTGATATACCCCACACCCCTCACTGTAGCACACTGATATATCCCACACCCCTCACTGTCACACACTGATATACCCCACACCCCTCACTGTAACACACTGATATATCCCACACCCCTCACTGTAACACACTGATATACCCCACACCCCTCACTGTAACACACTGATATACCCCACACCCCTCACTGTAACACACTGATATATCCCACACCCCTCACTGTAACACACTGATATATCCCACACCCCTCACTGTAACACACTGATATACCCCACACTCCTCACTGTAACACACTGATATACCCCACACCCCTCACTGTCACACACTGATATACCCCACACCCCTCACTGTAACACACTGATATATCCCACACCCCTCACTGTAACACACTGATATACCCCACACCCCTCACTGTAACACACTGATATACCCCACACCCCTCACTGTCTCACACTGATATACCCCACACCCCTCACTGAAACACACTGATATACCCCACACCCCTCACTGTCACACACTGATATATCCCACACCCCTCACTGTCACACACTGATATATCCCACACCCCTCACTGTAACACACTGATATACCTCACACCCCTCACTGTAACACACTGATATACCCCACACCCCTCAGTGTCACACACTGATATACCCCACACCCCTCACTGTAACACACTGATATATCCCACACCCCTCACTGTAACACACTGATATACCCCACACCCCTCACTGTCACACACTGATATACCCCACACCCCTCACTGTAACACACTGATATATCCCACACCCCTCACTGTAACACACTGATATACCCCACACCCCTCACTGTAACACGCTGACATACCCTACCCCCCTCACTGTAACACACTGATATATCCCACACCCCACACTGTAACACACTGATATACCCCACACCCCTCACTGTCACACACTGATATATCCTACACCCCTCACTGTAACACACTGATATACCCCACACCCCTCACAGTCACACACTGATATATCCCACACCCCTCACTGTAACACACTGATATACCCCACACCCCTCACTGTCACACACTGATGTATCCCACACCCCTCACTGTAGCACACTGATATACCCCACACCCCTCACTGTCACACACTGATATATCCCACACCCCTCACTGTAACACATTGATATACCCCACACCCCTCACTGTAACACACTGATATACCCCACACCCCTCACTGTCACACACCCCACACCCCTCACTTTCACACACTGATATACCCCACACCCCTCACTGTAACACACTGATATATCCCACACCCCTCACTGTAACACACTGATACACCCCACACCCCTCACTGTCACACACTGATATACCCCACACCCCTCACTGTAACACACTGATATATCCCACACCCCTCACTGTAACACACTGATATATCCCACACCCCTCACTGTCACACACTGATATATCCCACACCCCTCACTGTAACACACTGATATACCCCACACCCCTCAATGTAACACACTGATATACCCCACACCCCTCACTGTAACACACTGATATATCCCACACCCCTCACTGTAACACACTGATATATCCCACACCCCTCACTGTAACACACTGATATACCCCACACCCTCACTGTCACACACTGATATACCCCACACCCCTCACTGTAACACACTGATATATCCCACACCCCTCACTGTAACACACTGATATACCCCACACCCCTCACTGTAACACACTGATATACCCCACACCCCTCACTGTCCCACACTGATATACCCCACACCCCTCACTGTAACACACTGATATACCCCACACCCCTCACTGTCACACACTGATATATCCCACACCCCTCACTGTCACACACTGATATATGCCACACCCCTCACTGTAACACACTGATATACCTCACACCCCTCACTGTAACACACTGATATACCCCACACCCCTCAGTGTCACACACTGATATACCCCACACCCCTCACTGTAACACACTGATATATCCCACACCCCTCACTGTAACACACTGATATACCCCACACCCCTCACTGTCACACACTGATATACCCCACACCCCTCACTGTAACACACTGATATATCCCACACCCCTCACTGTAACACACTGATATACCCCACACCCCTCACTGTAACACGCTGACATACCCTACCCCCCTCACTGTAACACACTGATATATCCCACACCCCACACTGTAACACACTGATATACCCCACACCCCTCACTGTCACACACTGATATACCCCACACCCCTCACTGTAACACACTGATATATCCTACACCCCTCACTGTAACACACTGATATACCCCACACCCCTCACTGTCACACACTGATATATCCCACACCCCTCACTGTAACACACTGATATACCCCACACCCCTCACTGTCACACACTGATGTATCACACACCCCTCACTGTAGCACACTGATATACCCCACACCCCTCACTGTCACACACTGATATATCCCACACCCCTCACTGTAACACATTGATATACCCCACACCCCTCACTGTAACACACTGATATACCCCACACCCCTCACTGTAGCACACTGATATATCCCACACCCCTCACTGTCACACACTGATATACCCCACACCCCTCACTGTAACACACTGATATATCCCACACCCCTCACTGTAACACACTGATATACCCCACACCCCTCACTGTAACACACTGATATACCCCACACCCCTCACTGTAACACACTGATATATCCCACACCCCTCACTGTAACACACTGATATATCCCACACCCCTCACTGTAACACACTGATATACCCCACACCCCTCACTGTCACACACTGATATACCCCACACCCCTCACTGTAACACACTGATATATCCCACACCCCTCACTGTAACACACTGATATACCCCACACCCCTCACTGTAACACACTGATATACCCCACACCCCTCACTGTCACACACTGATATACCCCACACCCCTCACTGTAACACACTGATATATCCCACACCCCTCACTGTAACACACTGATATACCCCACACCCCTCACTGTAACACACTGATATACCCCACACCCCTCACTGTCTCACACTGATATACCCCACACCCCTCACTGAAACACACTGATATACCCCACACCCCTCACTGTCACACACTGATATATCCCACACCCCTCACTGTCACACACTGATATATCCCACACCCCTCACTGTAACACACTGATATACCTCACACCCCTCACTGTAACACACTGATATACCCCACACCCCTCAGTGTCACACACTGATATACCCCACACCCCTCACTGTAACACACTGATATATCCCACACCCCTCACTGTAACACACTGATATACCCCACACCCCTCACTGTCACACACTGATATACCCCACACCCCTCACTGTAACACACTGATATATCCCACACCCCTCACTGTAACACACTGATATACCCCACACCCCTCACTGTAACACGCTGACATACCCTACCCCCCTCACTGTAACACACTGATATATCCCACACCCCACACTGTAACACACTGATATACCCCACACCCCTCACTGTCACACACTGATATATCCTACACCCCTCACTGTAACACACTGATATACCCCACACCCCTCACTGTCACACACTGATATATCCCACACCCCTCACTGTAACACACTGATATACCCCACACCCCTCACTGTCACACACTGATGTATCCCACACCCCTCACTGTAGCACACTGATATACCCCACACCCCTCACTGTCACACACTGATATATCCCACACCCCTCACTGTAACACATTGATATACCCCACACCCCTCACTGTAACACACTGATATACCCCACACCCCTCACTGTCACACACCCCACACCCCTCACTGTCACACACTGATATACCCCACACCCCTCACTGTAACACACTGATATATCCCACACCCCTCACTGTAACACACTGATACACCCCACACCCCTCACTGTCACACACTGATATACCCCACACCCCTCACTGTAACACACTGATATATCCCACACCCCTCACTGTAACACACTGATATATCCCACACCCCTCACTGTCACACACTGATATATCCCACACCCCTCACTGTAACACACTGATATACCCCACACCCCTCACTGTAACACACTGATATACCCCACACCCCTCACTGTCACACACTGATATACCCCTCACCCCTCACTGTAACACACTGATATACCCCACACCCCTCACTGTAACACACTGATATATCCCACACCCCACACTGTAACACACTGATGTATCCCACACCCCTCACTGTAACACACTGATATATCCCACACTCCTCACTGTAACACACTGATATATCCCTCACCCCTCACTGTAACACACTGATATATCACCACACCCCTCACTGTAACCCACTGATATATCCCCACACCCCTCACTGTAACACACTGATATATCACACACCCCTCACTGTAACACACTGATATACACCACACCCCTTACTGTAACACACTGATATATCCCACACCCCTCACTGTAACACACTGATATACCCCACACCCCTCACTGTAACACACTGATATATCCCACACCCCTCACTGTAACACACTGATATACCCCACACCCCTCACTGTAACACACTGATATACCCCACACCCCTCACTGTCACACACTGATATATCCCACACCCCTCACTGTCACACACTGATATATCCCACACCCCTCACTGTAACACACTGATATACCCCACACCCCTCACTGTAACACACTGATATACCCCACACCCCTCACTGTCACACACTGATATACCCCACACCCCTCACTGTCACACACTGATATACCCCACACCCCTCACTGTCACACACTGATATACCCCACATCCCTCACTGTAACACACTGATATACCCGACACCCCTCACTGCAACACACTGATATAACCCACACCCCTCACTGTAACACACTGATATACCCTACACCCCTCACTGTAACACACTGATATATCCGACACCCCTCACTGTAACACACTGATATATCCCACACCCCTCACTGTAACACACTGATATACCCCACACCCCTCACTGTAACACGCTGACATACCCTACCCCCCTCACTGTAACACACTGATATATCCCACACCCCTCACTGTAACACACTGATATACCCCACACCCCTCACTGTAACACGCTGACATACCCTACCCCCCTCACTGTAACACACTGATATATCCTACACCCCTCACTGTAACACACTGATATACCCCACACCCCTCACTGTCACACACTGATATATCCCACACCCCTCACTGTAGCACACTGATATACCCCACACCCCTCACTGTCACACACTGATATATCCCACACCCCTCACTGTAACACACTGATATACCCCACACCCCTCACTGTAACACACTGATATACCCCACACCCCTCACTGTAGCACACTGATATATCCCACACCCCTCACTGTAACACACTGATATATCCCACACCCCTCACTGTCACACACCGATATACCGCACACCCCTCACTGTCACAAACTGATATACCCCACACCCCTCACTGTCACACACTGATATATCCCACACCCCTCACTGTCACACACTGATATATCCCACACCCCTCACTGCAACACACTGATATATCACACACCCCTCACTGTAACACACTGATATACCCCACACCCCTCACTGTCACACACCCCACACCCCTCACTGTAACACACTGATATATCCCACACCCCTCACTGTAACACACCGATATACCCCACACCCCTCACTGTAACACACTGACATACCCCACACCCCTCACTGTAACACACTGCTATATCCCACACCCCTCACTGTAACACACTGATATACCCCACACCCCTCACTGTAACACGCTGACATACCCTACCCCCCTCACTGTAACACACTGATATATCCCACACCCCACACTGTAACACACTGATATACCCCACACCCCTCACTGTCACACACTGATATATCCTACACCCCTCACTGTAACACACTGATATACCCCACACCCCTCACTGTCACACACTGATATATCCCACACCCCTCACTGTAACACACTGATATACCCCACACCCCTCACTGTAACACACTGATATATCCCACACCCCTCACTGTAACACACTGATATACCCCACACCCCTCACTGTAACACGCTGACATACCCTACCCCCCTCACTGTAACACACTGATATATCCCACACCCCACACTGTAACACACTGATATACCCCACACCCCTCACTGTCACACACTGATATATCCTACACCCCTCACTGTAACACACTGATATACCCCACACCCCTCACTGTCACACACTGATATATCCCACACCCCTCACTGTAACACACTGATATACCCCACACCCCTCACTGTCACACACTGATGTATCCCACACCCCTCACTGTAGCACACTGATATACCCCACACCCCTCACTGTCACACACTGATATATCCCACACCCCTCACTGTAACACATTGATATACCCCACACCCCTCACTGTAACACACTGATATACCCCACACCCCTCACTGTCACACACCCCACACCCTTCACTGTCACACACTGATATACCCCACACCCCTCACTGTAACACACTGATATATCCCACACCCCTCACTGTAACACACTGATACACCCCACACCCCTCACTGTCACACACTGATATACCCCACACCCCTCACTGTAACACACTGATATATCCCACACCCCTCACAGTAACACACTGATATATCCCACACCCCTCACTGTCACACACTGATATATCCCACACCCCTCACTGTAACACACTGATATATCCCACACCCCTCACTGTAACACACTGATATACCCCACACCCCTCACTGTAACACACTGATATACCCCACACCCCTCACTGTCACACACTGATATACCCCTCACCCCTCACTGTAACACACTGATATACCCCACACCCCTCACTGTAACACACTGATATATCCCACACCCCACACTGTAACACACTGATGTATCCCACACCCCTCACTGTAATACACTGATATATCCCACACTCCTCACTGTAACACACTGATATATCCCTCACCCCTCACTGTAACACACTGATATATCACCACACCCCTCACTGTAACCCACTGATATATCCCCACACCCCTCACTGTAACACACTGATATATCACACACCCCTCACTGTAACACACTGATATACACCACACCCCTTACTGTAACACACTGATATATCCCACACCCCTCACTGAAACACACTGATATACCCCACACCCCTCACTGTAACACACTGATATATCCCACACCCCTCACTGTAACACACTGATATACCCCACACCCCTCACTGTAACACACTGATATACCCCACACCCCTCACTGTCACACACTGATATATCCCACACCCCTCACTGTCACACACTGATATATCCCACACCCCTCACTGTAACACACTGATATACCTCACACCACTCACTGTAACACACTGATATACCCCACACCCCTCACTGTAACACACTGATATACCCCACACCCCTCACTGTCACGCACTGATATACCCCACACCCCTCACTGTCACACACTGATATACCCCACACCCCTCACTGTCACACACTGATATACCCCACATCCCTCACTGTAACACACTGATATACCCGACACCCCTCACTGCAACACACTGATATAACCCACACCCCTCACTGTAACACACTGATATACCCTACACCCCTCACTGTAACACACTGATATATCCGACACCCCTCACTGTAACACACTGATATATCCCACACCCCTCACTGTAACACACTGATATACCCCACACCCCTCACTGTAACACGCTGACATACCCTACCCCCCTCACTGTAACACACTGATATATCCCACACCCCTCACTGTAACACACTGATATACCCCACACCCCTCACTGTAACACGCTGACATACCCTACCCCCCTCACTGTAACACACTGATATATCCTACACCCCTCACTGTAACACACTGATATACCCCACACCCCTCACTGTCACACACTGATATATCCCACACCCCTCACTGTAGCACACTGATATACCCCACACCCCTCACTGTCACACACTGATATATCCCACACCCCTCACTGTAACACACTGATATACCCCACACCCCTCACTGTAACACACTGATATACCCCACACCCCTCACTGTAGCACACTGATATATCACACACCCCTCACTGTAACACACTGATATATCCCACACCCCTCACTGTCACACACCGATATACCGCACACCCCTCACTGTCACAAACTGATATACCCCACACCCCTCACTGTCACACACTGATATATCCCACACCCCTCACTGTCACACACTGATATATCCCACACCCCTCACTGCAACACACTGATATATCACACACCCCTCACTGTAACACACTGATATACCCCACACCCCTCACTGTCACACACCCCACACCCCTCACTGTAACACACTGATATATCCCACACCCCTCACTGTAACACACCGATATACCCCACACCCCTCACTGTAACACACTGATATACCCCACACCCCTCACTGTAACACACTGACATACCCCACACCCCTCACTGTAACACACTGCTATATCCCACACCCCTCACTGTAACACACTGATATACCCCACACCCCTCACTGTAACACACTGATATACCCCACACCCCTCACTGTAACACACTGATATATCCCACACCCCTCACTGTAACACACTGATATACCTCACACCCCTCACTGTCACACACTGATATACCCCACACCCCTCACTGTCACACACTGATATACCCCACACCCCTCACTGTAACACACTGATATATCCCTCACCCCTCAGTGTAACACACTGATATATCCCACACCCTTCACTGTAACACACTGATATATCCCACACCCCTCACTGTAGCACACTGATATACCCCACACCCCTCACTGTCACACACTGATATATCCCACACCCCTCACTGTAACACACTGATATACCCCACACCCCTCACTGTAACACACTGATATACCCCACACCCCTCACTGTAGCACACTGATATATCCCACACCCCTCACTGTAACACACTGATATTCCCCACACCCCTCACTGTAACACACTGATATATCCCCACACCCCTCACTGTAACACACTGATATACCCCACACCCCTGTCTGTAACACACTGATATATCCCACACCCCTCACTGTCACACACCGATATACCGCACACCCCTCTCTGTAACACACTGATATACCCCACACCCCTCACTGTCACACACTGATATATCCCACACCCCTCACTGTCACACACTGATATATCACACACCCCTCACTGTAACACACTGATATACACCACACCCCTTACTGTAACACACTGATATATCCCACACCCCTCACTGTAACACACTGATATACCCCACACCCCTCATTGTAACATACTGATATATCCCACACCCCTCACTGTAACACACTGATATACCCCACACCCCTCACTGTAACACACTGATATACCCCACACCCCTCACTGTCACACACTGATATATCCCACACCCCTCACTGTCACACACTGATATATCCCACACCCCTCACTGTAACACACTGAAAGACCTCACACCCCTCACTGTAACACACTGATATACCCCACACCCCTCACTGTAACACACTGATATACCCCACACCCCTCACTGTCACACACTGATATACCCCACACCCCTCACTGTCACACACTGATATACCCCACACCCCTCAATGTCACACACTGATATACCCCACATCCCTCACTGTAACATACTGATATACCCGACACCCCTCACTGCAACACACTGATATAACCCACACCCCTCACTGTAACACACTGATATACCCTACACCCCTCACTGTAACACACTGATATATCCGACACCCCTCACTGTAACACACTGATATATCCCACACCCCTCACTGTAACACACTGATATAACCCACACCCCTCACTGTAACACGCTGACATACCCTACCCCCCTCACTGTAACACACTGATATATCCCACACCCCTCACTGTCACACACTGATATATCCTACACCCCTCACTGTAACACACTGATATACCCCACACCCCTCACTGTCACACACTGATATATCCCACACCCCTCACTGTAGCACACTGATATACCCCACACCCCTCACTGTCACACACTGATATATCCCACACCCCTCACTGTAACACACTGATATACCCCACACCCCTCACTGTAACACACTGATATACCCCACACCCCTCACTGTAGCACACTGATATATACCACACCCCTCACTGTAACACACTGATATATCCCACACCCCTCACTGTCACACACCGATATACCGCACACCCCTCACTGTCACAAACTGATATACCCCACACCCCTCACTGTCACACACTGATATATCCCACACCCCTCACTGTCACACACTGATATATCCCACACCCCTCACTGTCACACACTGATATATCCCACACCCCTCACTGCAACACACTGATATATCCCACACCCCTCACTGTAACACACTGATATACCCCACACCCCTCACTGTAACACACTGATATATCCCACACCCCTCACTGTAACACACTGATATATCCCCACACCCCTCACTGTAACACACTGATATACCCCACACCCCTCACTGTCACACACCCCACACCCCTCACTGTAACACACTGATATATCCCACACCCCTCACTGTAACACACCGATATACCCCACACCCCTCACTGTAACACACTGACATACCCCACACCCCTCACTGTAACACACTGCTATATCCCACACCCCTCACTGTAACACACTGATATACCCCACACCCCTCACTGTAACACACTGATATACCCCACACCCCTCACTGTAACACACTGATATATCCCTCACCCCTCAGTGTAACACACTGATATATCCCACACCCTTCACTGTAACACACTGATATATCCCACACCCCTCACTGTAGCACACTGATATACCCCACACCCCTCACTGTCACACACTGATATATCCCACACCCCTCACTGTAACACACTGATATACCCCACACCCCTCACTGTAACACACTGATATACCCCACACCCCTCACTGTAGCACACTGATATATCCCACACCCCTCACTGTAACACACTGATATATCCCACACCCCTCACTGTCACACACCGATATACCGCACACCCCTCACTGTAACACACTGATATACCCCACACCCCTCACTGTCACACACTGATATATCCCACACCCCTCACTGTCACACACTGATATATCCCACACCCCTCACTGCAACACACTGATATATCACACACCCCTCACTGTAACACACTGATATACCCCACACCCCTCACTGTCACACACCCCACACCCCTCACTGTAACACACTGATATATCCCACACCCCTCACTGTAACACACCGATATACACCACACCCCTCACAGTAACACACTGACATACCCCACACCCCTCACTGTAACACACTGCTATATCCCACACCCCTCACTGTAACACACTGATATACCCCACACCCCTCACTGTAACACACTGATATACCACACACCCCTCACTGTAACACACTGATATATCCCACACCCCTCACTGTAACACACTGATATACCCCACACCCCTCACTGTCACACACTGATATACCCCACACCCCTCACTGTCACACACTGATATACCCCACACCCCTCACTGTAACACACTGATATATCCCTCACCCCTCAGTGTAACACACTGATATATCCCACACCCCTCACTGTAACACACTGATATATCCCTCACCCCTCAGTGTAACACACTGATATATCCCACACCCTTCACTGTAACACACTGATATATCCCACACCCCTCACTGTAACACACTGATATACCCCACACCCCTCACTGTAACACACTGATATATCCCACACCCCTCACTGTAACACACTGATATACCCCACACCCCTCACTGTAACACACTGATATACCCCACACCCCTCACTGTAACACACTGATATACCCCACACCCCTCACTGTAACACACTGATGTACCCCACACCCCTCACTGTAACACACTGATATATCCCACACCCCTCACTGTAACACACTGATATATCCCACACCCCTCACTGTAACACACTGATATACCCCACACCCCTCACTGTAACACACTGATATACCCCACACCCCTCACTGTAACACACTGATATACCCCACACCCCTCACTGTAACACACTGCTATATCCCTCACCCCTCACTGTAACACACTGATATATCCCACACCCCTCACTGTAACACACTGATATACCCCACACCCCTCACTGTAACACGCTGACATACCCTACCCCCCTCACTGTAACACACTGATATATCCCACACCCCTCACTGTCACACACTGATATATCCTACACCCCTCACTGTAACACACTGATATACCCCACACCCCTCACTGTAACACACTGATATACCCCACACCCCTCACTGTAACACACTGATATATCCCACACCACTCACTGTAACACACTGATATATCCCACACCCCTCACTGTAACACACTGATATATCACCACACCCCTCACTGTAACCCACTGATATATCCCCACACCCCTCACTGTAACACACTGATATATCACACACCCCTCACTGTAACACACTGATATATACCACACCCCTTACTGTAACACACTGATATATCCCACACCCCTCACTGTAACACACTGATATACCCCACACCCCTCACTGTAACACACTGATATATCCCACACCCCTCACTGTAACACACTGATATACCCCACACCCCTCACTGTAACACACTGATATATCCCCACACCCCTCACTGTAACACACTGATATACCCCACACCCCTCACTGTAACACACTGATATACCCCACACCCCTCACTGTAACACACTGATATACCCCACACCCCTCACTGTCACACACTGATATATCCCACACCCCTCACTGTCACACACTGATATATCCCACACCCCTCACTGTAACACACTGATATACCTCACACCCCTCACTGTAACACGCTGATATACCCCACACCCCTCACTGTAACACACTGATATACCCCACACCCCTCACTGTCACACACTGATATATCCCACACCCCTCACTGTCACACACTGATATACCCCACACCCCTCACTGTCACACACTGATATACCCCACATCCCTCACTGTAACACACTGATATACCCGACACCCCTCACTGCAACACACTGATATAACCCACACCCCTCACTGTAACACACTGATATACCCTACACCCCTCACTGTAACACACTGATATATCGACACCCCTCACTGTAACACACTGATATACCCCACACCCCTCACTGTAACACGCTGACATACCCTACCCCCCTCACTGTAACACACTGATATATCCCACACCCCTCACTGTCACACACTGATATATCCTACACCCCTCACTGTAACACACTGATATATCGACACCCCTCACTGTAACATACTAATATATCGACACCCCTCACTGTAACACACTGATATACCCCACACCCCTCACTGTAACACACTGATATACCCCTCACCCCTCACTGTAACACACTGATATACCCTACACCCCTCACTGTAACACACTGATATATCGACACCCCTCACTGTAACACACTGATATATCCCACACCCCTCACTGTAACACACTGATATACCCCACACCCCTCACTGTAACACGCTGACATACCCTACCCCCCTCACTGTAACACACTGATATAGCCCACACCCCTCACTGTCACACACTGATATGCCCCACACCCCTCACTGTCACACACTGATATATCCCACACCCCTCACTGTAACACACTGATATACCCCACACCCCTCACTGTCACACACTGATATATCCCACACCCCTCACTGTAGCACACTGATATACCCCACACCCCTCACTGTCACACACTGATATATCCCACACCCCTCACTGTAACACACTGATATACCCCACACCCCTCACTGTAACACACTGATATACCCCACACCCCTCACTGTAGCACACTGATATATCCCACACCCCTCACTGTAACACACTGATATATCCCACACCCCTCACTGTCACACACAGATATACCCCACACCCCTCACTGTAACACACTGATATACCCCACACCCCTCACTGTCACACACTGATATATCCCACACCCCTCACTGTAACACACTGATATACCCCACACCCCTCACTGTAACACACTGATATACCCCACACCCCTCACTGTAGCACACTGATATATCCCACACCCCTCACTGTAACACACTGATATACCGCACACCCCTCACTGTCACACACTGATATACCCCACACCCCTCACTGTCACACACTGATATATCCCACACCCCTCACTGTAGCACACTGATATATCCCACACCCCTCACTGTAACACACTGATATACCGCACACCCCTCACTGTCACACACTGATATACCCCACACCCCTCACTGTCACACACTGATATATCCCACACCCCTCACTGCAACACACTGATATATCACACACCCCTCACTGTAACACACTGATATACCCCACACCCCTCACTGTCACACACCCCACACCCCTCACTGTAACACACTGATATATCCCACACCCCTCACTGTAACACACCGATATACCCCACACCCCTCACTGTAACACACTGACATACCCCACACCCCTCACTGTAACACACTGCTATATCCCACACCCCTCACTGTAACACACTGATATACCCCACACCCCTCACTGTAACACACTGATATACCCCACACCCCTCACTGTAACACACTGATATATCCCACACCCCTCACTGTCACACACTGATATACCCCACACCCCTCACTGTCACACACTGATATACCCCACACCCCTCACTGTAACACACTGATATATCCCTCACCCCTCAGTGTAACACACTGATATATCCCACACCCTTCACTGTAACACACTGATATATCCCACACCCCTCACTGTAGCACACTGACATACCCCACACCCCTCACTGTCACACACTGATATATCCCACACCCCTCACTGTAACACACTGATATACCCCACACCCCTCACTGTAACACACTGATATACCCCACACCCCTCACTGTAGCACACTGATATATCCCACACCCCTCACTGTAACACACTGATATATCCCACACCCCTCACTGTCACACACCGATATACCGCACACCCCTCACTTTAACACACTGATATACCCCACATCCCTCACTGTCACACACTGATATATCCCACACCCCTCACTGTCACACACTGATATATCCCACACCCCTCAGTGTAACACACTGATATATCCCACACCCTTCACTGTAACACACTGATATACCCCACACCCCTCACTGTCACACACCCCACACCCCTCACTGTAACACACTGATATATCCCACACCCCTCACTGTAACACACCGATATACCCCACACCCCTCACTGTAACACACTGACATACCCCACACCCCTCACTGTAACACACTGATATACCCCACACTCCTCACTGTAACACACTGATATACCCCACACCCCTCACTGTAACACACTGATATACCCCACACCCCTCACTGTAACACACTGATATATCCCACACCCCTCACTGTAACACACTGATATACCTCACACCCCTCACTGTCACACACTGATATACCCCACACCCCTCACTGTCACACACTGATATACCCCACACCCCTCACTGTAACACACTGATATATCCCTCACCCCTCAGTGTAACACACTGACATACCCCACACCCCTCACTGTCACACACTGATATATCCCACACCCCTCACTGTAACACACTGATATACCCCACACCCCTCACTGTAACACACTGATATACCCCACACCCCTCACTGTAGCACACTGATATATCCCACACCCCTCACTGTAACACACTGATATATCCCACACCCCTCACTGTCACACACCGATATACCGCACACCCCTCACTGTAACACACTGATATACCCCACATCCCTCACTGTCACACACTGATATATCCCACACCCCTCACTGTCACACACTGATATATCCCACACCCCTCAGTGTAACACACTGATATATCCCACACCCTTCACTGTAACACACTGATATACCCCACACCCCTCACTGTCACACACCCCACACCACTCACTGTAACACACTGATATATCCCACACCCCTCACTGTCACACACCGATATACCCCACACCCCTCACTGTAACACACTGACATACCCCACACCCCTCACTGTAACACACTGCTATATCCCACACCCCTCACTGTAACACACTGATATACCCCACACCCCTCACTGTAACACACTGATATATCCCACACCCCTCACTGTAACACACTGATATATCCCACACCCCTCACTGTAACACACTGATATACCCCACACCCCTCACTGTCACACACTGATATACCCCACACCCCTCACTGTCACACACTCATATACCCCACACCCCTCACTGTAACACACTGATATATCCCTCACCCCTCAGTGTAACACACTGATATATCCCACACCCCTCACTGTAACACACTGATATATCCCTCACCCCTCAGTGTAACACACTGATATATCCCACACCCCTCACTGTAACACACTGATATATCCCACACCCCTCACTGTAACACACTGATATACCCCACACCCCTCACTGTAACACACTGATATATCCCACACCCCTCACTGTAACACACTGATATACCCCACACCCCTCACTGTAACACACTGATATACCCCACACCCCTCACTGTAACACACTGATATACCCCACACCCCTCACTGTAACACACTGATGTACCCCACACCCCTCACTGTAACACACTGATATATCCCACACCCCTCACTGTAACACACTGATATATCCCACACCCCTCACTGTAACACACTGATATACCCCACACCCCTCACTGTAACACACTGATATACCCCACACCCCTCACTGTAACACACTGATATACCCCACACCCCTCACTGTAACACACTGCTATATCCCTCACCCCTCACTGTAACACACTGATATATCCCACACCCCTCACTGTAACACACTGATATACCCCACACCCCTCACTGTAACACGCTGACATACCCTACCCCCCTCACTGTAACACACTGATATATCCCACACCCCTCACTGTAACACACTGATATATCCCACACCCCTCACTGTAACACACTGATATATCCCACACCCCTCACTGTCACACACTGATATATCCTACACCCCTCACTGTAACACACTGATATACCCCACACCCCTCACTGTAACACACTGATATATCCCACACCCCTCACTGTAACACACTGATATACCCCACACCCCTCACTGTCACACACTGATATACCCCACACCCCTCACTGTAACACACTGATATACCCCACACCCCTCACTGTAACACACTGATATACCCCACACCCCTCACTGTCACACACCCCACACCCCTCACTGTCACACACTGATATACCCCACACCCCTCACTGTAACACACTGATATATCCCACACCCCTCACTGTAACACACTGATATACCCCACACCCCTCACTGTAACACACTGATATACCCCACACCCCTCACTGTAACACACTGATATACCCCACACCCCTCACTGTAACACACTGCTATATCCCTCACCCCTCACTGTAACACACTGATATATCCCACACCCCCTCACTGTAACACACTGATATACCCCACACCCCTCACTGTAACACGCTGACATACCCTACCCCCCTCACTGTAACACACTGATATATCCCACACCCCTCACTGTCACACACTGATATATCCTACACCCCTCACTGTAACACACTGATATACCCCACACCCCTCACTGTAACACACTGATATATCCCACACCCCTCACTGTAACACACTGATATACCCCACACCCCTCACTGTAACACACTGATATACCCCACACCCCTCACTGTAACACACTGATATACCCCACACCCCTCACTGTCACACACCCCACACCCCTCACTGTCACACACTGATATACCCCACACCCCTCACTGTAACACACTGATATATCCCACACCCCTCACTGTAACACACTGATACACCCCACACCCCTCACTGTCACACACTGATATACCCCACACCCCTCACTGTAACACACTGATATATCCCACACCCCTCACTGTAACACACTGATATATCCCACACCCCTCACTGTAACACACTGATATACCCCACACCCCTCACTGTAACACACTGATATACCCCACACCCCTCACTGTAACACACTGATATACCCCACACCCCTCACTGTAACACACTGATATATCCCACACCCCTCAGTGTAACACACTGATATACCCCACACCCCTCACTGTAACACACTGATATACCCCACACCCCTCACTGTAACACACTGATATACCCCGCACCCCTCACTATAACACACTGATATACCCCACACCCCACACTGTAACACACTGATATATCCCACACCCCTCACTGTCACACACTGATATACCCCACACCCCTCACTGTAACACACTGATATACCCCACACCCCTCACTGTAACACAATGATATACCCCACACCCCTCACTGTAACACACTGATATACCCCACACCCCTCACTGTCACACACTGATATATCCCACACCCCTCACTGAAGCACACTGATATATCCCACACCCCTCACTGTAACACACTGATATACCCCACACCCCTCACTGTCACACACTGATATACCCCACACCCCTCACTGTAACACACTGATATACCCCACACCCCTCACTGTAACACACTGATATACCCCACACCCCTCACTGTAACACACTGATATACCCCACACCCCTCACTGTCACACACTGATATATCCCACACCCCTCACTGTAACACACTGATATATCCCACACCCCTCACTGTCACACACTGATATATCCCACACCCCTCACTGTAGCACACTGATATACCCCACACTCCTCACTGTAACACACTGATATACCCCACACCCCTCACTGTAGCACACTGATATATCCCACACCCCTCACTGTAACACACTGATATATCCCACACCCCACACTGTAACACACTGATGTATCCCACACCCCTCACTGTAACACACTGATATATCCCACACCCCTCACTGTAACACACTGATATACCCCACACCCCTCACTGTCACACACTGATATATCCCACACCCCTCACTGTAACACACTGATATACCCCACACTCCTCACTGTAACACACTGATATACCCCACACCGCTCACTGTAGCACACTGATATATCCCACACCCCTCACTGTAACACACTGATATATCCCACACCCCACACTGTAACACACTGATGTATCCCACACCCCTCACTGTAACACACTGATATATCCCACACCCCTCACTGTAACACACTGATATACCCCACACCCCTCACTGTCACACATTGATATATCCCACACCCCACACTGTAACACACTGATATACCCCACACCCCTCACTGTAACACACTGATATATCCCACACCCCTCACTGTAACACACTGATATATCCCACACCCCTCACTGTAACACACTGATATACCCCACACCCCTCACTGTAACACACTGATATATCCCACACCCCTCACTGTAACACACTGATATACCCCACACCCCTCACTGTAACACACTGATATACCCCACACCCCTCACTGTCACACACTGATATACCCCACACCCCTCACTGTAACACACTGATATACCCCACACCCCTCACTGTCACACACTGATATACCCCTCACCCCTCACTGTAACACACTGATATATCCCACACCCCACACTGTAACACACTGATGTATCCCACACCCCTCACTGTAACACACTGATATATCCCACACCCCTCACTGTAACACACTGATATATCCCTCACCCCTCACTGTAACACACTGATATATCACCACACCCCTCACTGTAACCCACTGATATATCCCCACACCCCTCACTGTAACACACTGATATATCCCACACCCCTCACTGTAACACACTGATATATACCACACCCCTTACTGTAACACACTGATATATCCCACACCCCTCACTGTAACACACTGATATACCCCACACCCCTCACTGTAACACACTGATATATCCCACACCCCTCACTGTAACACACTGATATACCCCACACCCCTCACTGTAACACACTGATATACCCCACACCCCTCACTGTCACACACTGATATATCCCACACCCCTCACTGTCACACACTGATATATCCCACACCCCTCACTGTAACACACTGATATACCTCACACCCCTCACTGTAACACACTGATATACCCCACACCCCTCACTGTAACACACTGATATACCCCACACCCCTCACTGTCACACACTGATATACCCCACACCCCTCACTGTCACACACTGATATACCCCACACCCCTCACTGTCACACACTGATATACCCCACATCCCTCACTGTAACACACTGATATACCCGACACCCCTCACTGCAACACACTGATATAACCCACACCCCTCACTGTAACACACTGATATACCCTACACCCCTCACTGTAACACACTGATATATCCGACACCCCTCACTGTAACACACTGATATATCCCACACCCCTCACTGTAACACACTGATATACCCCACACCCCTCACTGTAACACGCTGACATACCCTACCCCCCTCACTGTAACACACTGATGTATCCCACACCCCTCACTGTCACACACTAATATATCCCACACCCCTCACTGTAACACACTGATATACCCCACACCCCTCACTGTCACACACTGATATATCCCACACCCCTCACTGTAACACACTGATATACCCCACACCCCTCACTGTCACACACTGATATATCCCACATCCCTCACTGTAGCACACTGATATACCCCACACCCCTCACTGTCACACACTGATATATCCCACACCCCTCACTGTAACACACTGATATACCCCACACCCCTCACTGTAACACACTGATATACCCCACACCCCTCACTGTAGCACACTGATACATCCCACACCCCTCACTGTAACACACTGATATATCCCACACCCCTCACTGTCACACACCGATATACCGCACACCCCTCACTGTCACACACTGATATACCCCACACCCCTCACTGTCACACACTGATATATCCCACACCCCTCACTGTCACACAGTGATATATCCCACACCCCTCACTGCAACACACTGATATATCACACACCCCTCACTGTAACACACTGATATACCCCACACCCCTCACTGTCACACACCCCACACCCCTCACTGTAACACACTGACATACCCCACACCCCTCACTGTAACACACTGCTATATCCCACACCCCTCACTGTAACACACTGATATACCCCACACCCCTCACTGTAACACACTGCTATATCCCACACCCCTCACTGTAACACACTGATATATCCCACACCCCTCAGTGTAACACACTGATATATCCCACACCCCTCACTGTCACACACTGATATACCCCACACCCCTCACTGTAACACACTGATATACCCTACACCCCCTCACTGTCACACACTGATATACCCCACACCCCACACTGTAACACACTGATATATCCCACACCCCTCACTGTCACACACTGATATACCCCACACCCCTCACTGTAACACACTGATATATCCCTCACCCCTCAGTGTAACACACTGATATATCCCACACCCTTCACTGTAACACACTGATATATCCCACACCCCTCACTGTAGCACACTGATATACCCCACACCCCTCACTGTCACACACTGATATATCCCACACCCCTCACTGTAACACACTGATATACCCCACACCCCTCACTGTAACACACTGATATACCCCACACCCCTCACTGTCACACACTGATATATCCCACACCCCTCACTGTAACACACTGATATACCCCACACCCCTCACTGTAACACACTGATATACCCCACACCCCTCACTGTAGCACACTGATACATCCCACACCCCTCACTGTAACACACTGATATATCCCACACCCCTCACTGTCACACACCGATATACCGCACACCCCTCACTGTCACACACTGATATACCCCACACCCCTCACTGTCACACACTGATATATCCCACACCCCTCACTGTCACACAGTGATATATCCCACACCCCTCACTGCAACACACTGATATATCACACACCCCTCACTGTAACACACTGATATACCCCACACCCCTCACTGTCACACACCCCACACCCCTCACTGTAACACACTGACATACCCCACACCCCTCACTGTAACACACTGCTATATCCCACACCCCTCACTGTAACACACTGATATACCCCACACCCCTCACTGTAACACACTGCTATATCCCACACCCCTCACTGTAACACACTGATATATCCCACACCCCTCAGTGTAACACACTGATATACCCCACACCCCTCACTGTAACACACTGATATACCCCACACCCCTCACTGTAGCACACTGATATACCCCACACCCCTCACTGTCACACACTGATATACCCCACACCCCTCACTGTCACACACTGATATACCCCACATCCCTCACTGTAACACACTGATATACCCGACACCCCTCACTGCAACACACTGATATAACCCACACCCCTCACTGTAACACACTGATATACCCTACACCCCTCACTGTAACACACTGATATATCCGACACCCCTCACTGTAACACACTGATATATCCCACACCCCTCACTGTAACACACTGATATACCCCACACCCCTCACTGTAACACGCTGACATACCCTACCCCCCTCACTGTAACACACTGATGTATCCCACACCCCTCACTGTCACACACTAATATATCCCACACCCCTCACTGTAACACACTGATATACCCCACACCCCTCACTGTCACACACTGATATATCCCACACCCCTCACTGTAACACACTGATATACCCCACACCCCTCACTGTCACACACTGATATATCCCACATCCCTCACTGTAGCACACTGATATACCCCACACCCCTCACTGTCACACACTGATATATCCCACACCCCTCACTGTAACACACTGATATACCCCACACCCCTCACTGTAACACACTGATATACCCCACACCCCTCACTGTAGCACACTGATACATCCCACACCCCTCACTGTAACACACTGATATATCCCACACCCCTCACTGTCACACACCGATATACCGCACACCCCTCACTGTCACACACTGATATACCCCACACCCCTCACTGTCACACACTGATATATCCCACACCCCTCACTGTCACACAGTGATATATCCCACACCCCTCACTGCAACACACTGATATATCACACACCCCTCACTGTAACACACTGATATACCCCACACCCCTCACTGTCACACACCCCACACCCCTCACTGTAACACACTGACATACCCCACACCCCTCACTGTAACACACTGCTATATCCCACACCCCTCACTGTAACACACTGATATACCCCACACCCCTCACTGTAACACACTGCTATATCCCACACCCCTCACTGTAACACACTGATATATCCCACACCCCTCAGTGTAACACACTGATATATCCCACACCCCTCACTGTCACACACTGATATACCCCACACCCCTCACTGTAACACACTGATATACCCTACACCCCCTCACTGTCACACACTGATATACCCCACACCCCACACTGTAACACACTGATATATCCCACACCCCTCACTGTCACACACTGATATACCCCACACCCCTCACTGTAACACACTGATATATCCCTCACCCCTCAGTGTAACACACTGATATATCCCACACCCCTCACTGTAACACACTGATATATCCCACACCCCTCAATGTAACACACTGATATATCCCACACCCCTCACTGTAGCACACTGATATACCCCACACCCCTCACTGTCACACACTGATATATCCCACACCCCTCACTGTAACACACTGATATACCCCACACCCCTCACTGTAACACACTGATATACCCCACACCCCTCACTGTAGCACACTGATATATCCCACACCCCTCACTGTAACACACTGATATATCCCACACCCCTCACTGTCACACACCGATATACCGCACACCCCTCACTGTAACACACTGATATACCCCACACCCCTCACTGTCACACACTGATATACCCCACACCCCTCACTGTAACACACTGATATACCCCACACCCCTCACTGTAACACACTGATATACCCCACACCCCTCACTGTAGCACACTGATATATCCCACACCCCTCACTGTAACACACTGATATATCCCACACCCCTCACTGTCTCACACTGATATGCCCCACATCCCTCACTGTAACACACTGATATATCCCACACCCCTCACTGCAACACACTGATATATCACACAGCCCTCACTGTAACACACTGATATACCCCACACCCCTCACTGTCACACACCCCACACCCCTCACTGTAACACACTGATATATCCCACACCCCTCACTGTAACACACCGATATACCCCACACCCCTCACTGTAACACACTGATATATCCCACACCCCTCACTGTCACACACTGATATATCCCACACCCCTCACTGTAGCACACTGATATACCCCACACCCCTCACTGTCACACACTGATATATCCCACACCCCTCACTGTAACACACTGATATACCCCACACTCCTCACTGTAACACACTGATATACCCCACACCCCTCACTGTAGCACACTGATATATCCCACACCCCTCACTGTAACACACTGATATATCCCACACCCCACACTGTAACACACTGATGTATCCCACACCCCTCACTGTAACACACTGATATATCCCACACCCCTCACTGTAACACACTGATATACCCCACACCCCTCACTGTCACACATTGATATATCCCACACCCCACACTGTAACACACTGATATACCCCACACCCCTCACTGTAACACACTGATATATCCCACACCCCTCACTGTAACACACTGATATATCCCACACCCCTCACTGTAACACACTGATATACCCCACACCCCTCACTGTCACACACTGATATATCCCACACCCCTCACTGTAACACACTGATATATCCCACACCCCTCACTGTAACACACTGATATACCCCACACCCCTCACTGTAACACACTGATATACCCCACACCCCACACTGTAACACACTGATATACCCCACACCCCTCACTGTAACACACTGATATACCCCACACCCCTCACTGTCACACACTGATATATCCCACACCCCTCACTGTCACACACTGATATACCCCACACCCCTCACTGTAACACACTGATATATCCCACACCCCTCACTGTAACACACTGATATACCCCACACCCCTCACTGTTACACACTGATATACCCCACACCCCTCACTGTAACACACTGATATACCCCACACCCCACACTGTAACACACTGATATATCCCACACCCCTCACTGTTACACACTGATATACCCCACACCCCTCACTGTAACACACTGATATACCCCACACCCCACACTGTATCACACTGATATACCCCACACCCCTCACTGTAACACACTGATATACCCCACACCCCTCACTGTAACACACTGATATATCCCACACCCCACACTGTATCACACTGATATACCCCACACCCCTCACTGTAACACACTGATATACCCCACACCCCTCACTGTAACACACTGATATACCCCACACCCCTCACTGTAACACACTGATATATCCCACACCCCACACTGTATCACACTGATATACCCCACACCCCTCACTGTAACACACTGATATACCCCACACCCCTCACTGTAACACACTGATATATCCCACACCCCTCACTGTCACACACTGATATACCCCACACCCCTCACTGTAACACACTGATATATCCCACACCCCTCACTGTCACACACTGATATACCCCACACCCCTCACTGTAACACACTGATATATTCCACACCCCTCTCTGTAACACACTGATATATCCCACACCCCTCACTGTAACACACTGATATACCCCACACCCCTCACTGTTACACACTGATATACCCCACACCCCTCACTGTAACACACTGATATACCCCACACCCCACACTGTAACACACTGATATATCCCACACCCCTCACTGTTACACACTGATATACCCCACACCCCTCACTGTAACACACTGATATACCCCACACCCCACACTGTATCACACTGATATACCCCACACCCCTCACTGTAACACACTGATATACCCCACACCCTCACTGTAACACACTGATATATCCCACACCCCACACTGTATCACACTGATATACCCCACACCCCTCACTGTAACACACTGATATACCCCACACCCCTCACTGTAACACACTGATATATCCCACACCCCTCACTGTAACACACTGATATATCCCACACCCCTCACTGTAACACACTGATATATCCCACACCCCTCACTGTAACACACTGATATACCCCACACCCCTCACTGTAACACACTGATATACCCCACACCCCTCACTGTAACACACTGATATACCCCACACCCCTCACTGTAACACACTGATATACCCCACACCCCTCACTGTAACACACTGATATACCCCACACCCCTCACTGTAACACACTGATATATCCCACACACCTCACTGTAACACACTGATATACCCCACACCCCTCACTGTAACACACTGATATACCCCACACCCCTCACTGTAACACACTGATATACCCCACACCCCTCACTGTAACACACTGATATATCCCACACCCCTCACTGTAACACACTGATATACCCCACACCCCTCACTGTAACACACTGATATATCCCACACCCCTCACTGTAACACACTCATATACCCCACACCCCTCACTGTAACACACTGATATACCCCACACCCCTCACTGTAACACACTGATATACCCCACACCCCTCACTGTCACACACTGATATATCCCACACCCCTCACTGTAACACACTGATATACCCCACACCCCTCACTGTAACACACTGATATACCCCACACCCCTCACTGTCACACACTGATATATCCCACACCCCTCACTGTCACACACTGATATATCCCACACCCCTGGGTGTTGCTGGTGTTGCCGGGCGACAGGATCCTGTTTTTCTGGTTTGACTCCAGTTGGTCTCAGGTGTCTCTGGGTGACGTCTCTCCCTCCCTCCCTCCCTGCCTCGTCTCTGTATCTCCCTCCGTACGTCGCGTTCTCCCTCTCCCTCCCTCTCTCTCTCTCACTCTGAGTCAAATAATTCCCGGTTCCAGCCGTAGCTCCGTCCGGATTCCCTCGGCGTCTTCCCCACTCCCCACACACATCCCATCCCACCCCCACCTCCCTGTCGCTTGTACCCTCCCTGCCCCAGGCCTGTCCCCACCCTCCATCTCTCTCTCTCTCTCTCTCTCTCTCTCTCTCTCTCCGCCACCTGGTCCTCACTCCCTCCCTCGGTCCGGCCTTAGCACCCACCCCCACCACACCCATCCTGGGGGTGGGAGTGTCCCTGATACCCCCCCTCCCTCTCTCTGAGGTGGTAGATTCCCTGACCCCCCCCCTTGTCTCTGAGGTTGTTGTTTCCCTGACCCCCCCCCTGTCTCTGAGGTGGTTGTTTCCCTGACCCCCCCTGTCTCTGAGGTGGTAGAGCCCCTGACCCCCCCCCCCCCTCTGAGTTGGTAGATTCCCTGACCTCCCCCCTCTCTCTGAGGTGGTAGATTACCTGACCCCTCCCCCCTCTCTCTGAGGTGGTAGATTCCCTGACCTCCCCCCTCTCTCTGAGGTGGTAGATTCCCTGACCTCCCCCCTCTCTCTGAGGTGGTAGATTACCTGACCCCCCCCCTCTATGAGGTGGTAGATTCCCTGCTACCCCACCCCCCCCCCCCCCCAAAAACCAGGGATGGAAGGTTCCGGAGCCCCCCCACCTCAGACGGAGAACCCCTTTAGCGCCACCGCCCACCGGGACGACTCCGTGGCCCACCTCTACCCCCCCCACCCCAGGGGGGAGTTCACCCCCCCCCACTTCACCCCCACCCCTACCCCGGGTCCAACCCTGGACAGAGCCGGTGGTGAATACTTCGTGCTCAGGGTAAGGTTTGGGATCTTCCTGTGCTTGGGGGGGTGGGAGCGGGTCAGGGAGGAGAGAAGGGGCGGGGCGGGGAGGGTGCACCCAGTCTGGGATCTTGCTGTGCCCTGGGTCAGGGTGGGGGGGAGGGGAGGGTGCACCCAGTCTGGGATCTTGCTGTGCACTGGGTCAGGGTGGGGTGAGGGGATGCTCCCCAGTCTGGGATCTTGCTGTGCACTGGATCAGGGCGGGGTGGAGGGGAGGGTGCTCCCAGTCTGGGATCTTGCTGTGCACTGGGTCAGGGTGGGGAGGGGAGGGTGCTCCCAGTCTGGGATCTTGCTGTGCACTGGGTCAGGGTGGGGGGGGGGGGGGGGAGGGGAGGGGAGGGGAGGGTGCGCCCTAGTCTGGGATCTTGCTGTGCACTGGGTCAGGGTGGGGGGGAGGGGAGAGTGCACCCAGTCTGGGATCTTGCTGTGCACTGGGTCAGGGTCGGGGGGAGGGGAGGGTGCGCCCTAGTCTGGGATCTTGCTGTGCACTGGGTCAGGGTGGGGGGGAGGGGAGGGTGCTCCCCAGTCTGGGATCATGCTGTGCACTGGGTCAGGGTGGGGGGAGGGGGGGGGAGGGGAGGGTGCGCCCTAGTCTGGGATCTTGCTGTGCACTGGGTCAGGGTGGGGGGGGAGGGGAGGGTGCGCCCAGTCTGGGATCTTGCTGTGCACTGTGTCAGGGTGGGGGGGAGGGGAGGGTGCACCCAGTCTGGGATCTTGCTGTGCACTGGGTCAGGGTGGGGGGGAGGGGCGGGGAGGGTGCGCCCTAGTCAGGGATCTTGCTGTGCACTGGGTCAGGGTGGGGGGGGAGGGGAGGGTGCGCCCTAGTCTGGGATCTTGCTGTGCACTGTGTCAGGGCAGCGGGGAGGGGGTGCTCCCCAGTCTGGGATCTTGCTGTGCACTGGGTCAGGGTAGGGGGGAGGGCGTTCGCCCCAGCCTGGGATCTTGTTGTGCACTGGATCAGGGTGAGGGTGTGCTCCCCAGTCTGGGATCTTGCTGTGCACCGGGTCAGGGCGGGGGTGAGGGGGTGCTCCTCAGTCCGGGATCTTGCTGTGCGCTGGGTCAGGGCGGTGGGGAGTGGAGGGTGCGCCCTAGTCTGGGATCTTGCTGTGCGCTAGGTAACCCCTCCCCCTCTTCCCCCCCAGCCCGGGATCTTGCTGTGCGCTGGTAACCCCTCCCCCTCCCCCCAGCCCGGGATCTTGCTGTGCGCTGGGTAACCCCTCCCCCTCTCTCCACCCAGCCCGGGATCTTGCTGTGCGCTGGGTAACCCCTCCCCCTCTCCCCCCAGCCCGGGATCTTGCTGTGCGCTGGGTAACCCTTCCCCCTCTCCCCCAGCCCGGGATCTTGCTGTGCGCTGGGTAACCCCCTCCCCCTCTCCCCCTGCCCGGGATCTTGCTGTGCGCTGGGTAACCCCCTCCCCGTCTCTCCCCCCAGCCCGGGATCTTGCTGTGCGCTGGGTAACCCCTCCCCCTCTCCCCCCAGCCCGGGATCTTGCTGTGCGCTGGGTAACCCCTCCCCCTCTCTCCACCCAGCCCGGGATCTTGCTGTGCGCTGGGTAACCCCTCCCCCCTCCCCCCAGCCCGGGATCTTGCTGTGCGCTGGGTAACCCCTCCCCCTCTCTTCCCCCAGCCCGGGATCTTGCTGTGCGCTGGGTAACCCCTCCCCCTCTCTCCCCCCAGCCCGGGATCTTGCTGTGCGCTGGGTAACCCCTCCCCCTCTCCCCCTCCAGCCCGGGATCTTGCTGTGCACTTGGTAACCCCTCCCCCTCTCCCTCCAGCCCGGGATCTTGCTGTGCGCTGGGTAACCCCCTCCCCTCTCCCCCTGCCCGGGATCTTGCTGTGCGCTGGGTAACCCCCTCCCCCTCTCCCCCTGCCCGGGATCTTGC
>NW_028270179.1:44251971-44334471 GCF_037043375.1 Chiloscyllium plagiosum
CTCTCCGTCACTGACCCTGTCTCTCTGTCTCTCTCTCTCTGTCACTGACCCTGTCTCTCTCTCTCTCTCTCTCCGTCACTGACATTGTCTCTCTCTTTCTCTCTGTCACTGACTCTGTCTCTCTCTCTCTCTGTCACTGACCCTGTCTCTCTCTCTCTCCGTCACTGACCCTGTCTCTCTCTCTCTCCGTCACTGACCCTGTCTCTCTGTCTCTCTCTCTCTGTCACTGACCCTGTCTCTCTCTCTCTCTCCGTCACTGACCCTGTCTCTCTCTCTCTCTCTCTCTGTCACTGACCCTGTCTCTCTCTCTCTCCATCACTGACCCTGTCTCTCTCTCTCTCTCTCTCTGTCACTGACCCTGTCTCTCTCTCTCTCTCTCTGTCACTGACCCTGTCTCTCTCTCTCTCTCTGTCACTGACCCTGTCTCTCTGTCTCTCTCTCTCTGTCACTGACCCTGTCTCTCTCTCTCTCTCTGTCACTGACCCTGTCTCTCTGTCTCTCTCTCTCTGTCACTGACCCTGTCTCTCTCTCTCTCCATCACTGACCCTGTCTCTCTCTCTCTCTCTGTCACTGACCCTGTCTCTCTCTCTCTCTCTCTCTCTCTCTCTGTCACAGACGCTGTCTCTCTCTCTCTGTCACTGTCCCTGTCTCTCTCTCTCTCTCTGTCTCCGTCACTGACCCTGTCTCACTCTCTGTCACTGACCCTGTCTCTCTCTCTCTCTGTCACTGACCCTGTCTCTCTCTCTCTCTCTGTCACTGTCCATGTCTCTCTCTCTGTCACTGATCCTGTCGCTCTCTCTCTCTCTGTCACTGACCCTGTCTCTCTCTCTCTCTCTGTCACTGACCCTGTCTCTCTCTCTCTCTGTCACTGACCCTGTCTCTCTGTCTCTCTCTCTCTGTCACTGACCCTGTCTCTCTCTCTCTCTCTGTCACTGACCCTGTCTCTCTCTCTCTCTCTCTCCGTCACTGACCCTGTCTCTCTCTCTCTCCATCACTGACCCTGTCTCTCTCTCTCTCTGTCACTGACCCTGTCTCTCTCTCTCTCTCTGTCACTGACCCTGTCTCTCTCTCTCTCTGTCACTGACCCTGTCTCTCTCTCTCTCTCTCTCTGTCACTGACCCTGTCTCTCTCTCTCTCCATCACTGACCCTGTCTCTCTCTCTCTCTGTCACTGACCCTGTCTCTCTCTCTCTCTCTCTCTCTGTCTCCGTCACTGACCCTGTCTCACTCTCTGTCACTGACCCTGTCTCTCTCTCTCTCTCTGTCACTGACCCTGTCTCTCTCTCTCTGTCACTGTCCATGTCTCTCTCTCTGTCACTGACCCTGTCGCTCTCTCTCTCTCCGTCACTGACCCTGTCTCTCTCTCTCTCTCTCTGTCACTGTCCATGTCTCTCTCTCTGTCACTGACCCTGTCGCTCTCTCTCTCTCTCTGTCACTGACCCTGTCTCTCTCTCTCTCTCTGTCACTGACCCTGTGTCTCTCTCTCGCTCTCCGTCCCTGACCCTGTCTCTCTCTCTCTGTTATTGACGCTGTCTCTCTCTCTCTCTCTCTGTCACTGACCCTGTCTCTCTCTCTCTCTCTCTCCGTCACTGACCATGTCTCTCTCTCTCTCTCTCTCGCTCTCTGTCACTGTCCATGTCTCTCTCTCTCTCTGTCACTGACCCTGTCTCTCTCTCTCTCTCTCTGTCACTGACCCTGTCTCTCTCTCTCTCTGTCACTGACCCTGTCTCTCTCTCTCTCTCTCTGTTACTGACCCTGTCTCTCTCTCTCTCTCTCTCTGTCACTGTCCATGTCTCTCTCTCTGTCACTGACCCTGTCTCTCTCTCTCTCTGTCACTGACCCTGTCTCTCTCTCTCTCTCTCTCCGTCACTGACTCTGTCTCTCTCTCTCTCTCTCTGTCACTGACCCTGTCTCTCTCTGTCACTGACCTTGTCTCTCTCTCTCTCTCTCTCTCTCCGTCACTGACCCAGACTCTCTCTCTCTCTCTGTCACTGACCCTGTCTCTCTCTCTCTCTCTGTCACTGACCCTGTCTCTCTCTCTCTCTCTGTCACAGACCCTGTCTCTCTCTCTCTGTCACTGTCCCTGTCTCTCTCTCTCTCTCTGTCTCCGTCACTGACCCTGTCTCACTCTCTGTCACTGACCCTGTCTCTCTCTCTCTGTCACTGACCCTGTCTCTCTCTCTCTGTCACTGACCCTGTGTCTCTCTCTCGCTCTCCGTCACTGACCCTGTCTCTCTCTCTCTCTCTCTCTGTCACAGACCCTGTCTCTCTCTCTCTCTGTCACTGTCCATGTCTCTCTCCCTCTCTCTCTGTCACTGACCCTGTCTCTCTCTCTCTGTCACTGACCCTGTCGCTCTCTCTCTCCCTGTCACTGACCCTGTCTCTCTCTCTCTGTCACTGACCCTGTGTCTCTCTCTCGCTCTCCGTCACTGACCCTGTCTCTCTCTCTGTTATTGACGCTGTCTCTCTCTCTCTCTCCGTCACTGACCATGTCTCTCTCTCTCTCTCGCTCTCTGTCGCTGTCCATGTCTCTCTCTCTCTCTGTCACTGACCCTGTCTCTCTCTCTGTTATTGACGCTGTCTCTCTCTCTCTCTCTCCGTCACTGACCATGTCTCTCTCTCTCTCTCGCTCTCTGTCGCTGTCCATGTCTCTCTCTCTCTCTCTGTCACTGACCCTGTCTCTCTCTCTCTCTCTGTCACTGACCCTGTCTCTCTGTCTCTCTGTTACTGACCCTGTCTCTCTCTCTCTCTCTCTGTCACTGACCCTGTCTCTCTCTCTCTCTCTGTCACTGACCCTGTCTCTCTCTCTCTCTATCTCTCTCTGTCACTGACCCTGTCTCTCTCTCTCTCTCTGTCACTGACCCTGTCTCTCTCTCTCTCTCCGTCACTGACCCTGTCTCTCTCTCTCTCTCTCTGTCAGTGACCCTGTCTCTCTCTGTCACTGACCTTGTCTCTCTCTCTCTCTCTCTCTCTCCGTCACTGACCCAGTCTCTCTCTCTCTCTCTGTCACTGACCCTGTGTGTCTCTCTCTCTCCGTCACTGACCCTGTCTCTCTCTATCTCTCCGTCACTGACCTTGTCTCTCTCTATCTCTCTCTCTCCGTCACTGACCCAGTCTCTCTCTCTCCGTCACTGACCCTGTCTCTCTGTCTCTCTTTCTCTGTCACTGACCCTGTCTCTCTCTCTCTCCGTCACTGACCTTGTCTCTCTCTATCTCTCTCTCTCCGTCACTGACCCAGTCTCTCTCTCTCTCTCTCACTCTCTCCATCACTGACCCTGTCTCTCTCTGTCACTGAACTTGTCTCTCTCTCTCTCTCTCCGTCACTGACCCAGTCTCTCTCTCTCTCTGTCACTGACCCTGTCTCTCTCTCTCTCTCTGTCACTGACCCAGTCTCTCTCTCTCTCTATCACTGACCCTGTCTCTTCCTTTCTCTCTCTCTCTCTCTCTCTCCATCACTGACCCTGTCTCTCTCTCTCTCTGTCACTGACCCTGTCTCTCTCTCTCTCTCTGTCACTGACCCAGTCTCTCTCTCTCTCTATCACTGACCCTGTCTCTTCCTCTCTCTCTCTCTCTCTCTCTCTCTCTCCATCACTGACCCTGTCTCTCTCTCTCTCTGTCACTGACCCTGTCTCTCTCTCTCTCTCTGTCACTGACCCTGTCTCTCTCTCTCTCTGTCACTGACCCTGTCTCTCTCTCTCTCTCTCTCTCTCTCTCTCTCCGTCATTGACCCTGTCTCTCTCTCTCTCTGTCACTGGCCCTGTCTCTCTCTCTCTCTCTCTCTCTCTCTCTCCGTCATTGACCCTGTCTCTCTCTCTCTCCGTCACTGACCCTGTCTCTCTCTCTGTCACTAACCCCACTCTCTCTCTCTGTCACTAACCCCTCTCTCTCTATCAATTACCTCCCTCTCTCTCTGTCACTAACCTCCCTCTCTCTCTGTCACTAACCCCCCTCTCTCTCTGTCACTAACCCCTCTCTCTCTGCCACTAACCCCACCTCTCTCTCTGTGTCACTAACCCCCCTCTCTCTCTCTGTCACTAACCCCACCTCTCTGTGTCACTAACCCCCCTCTCTCTCTGTCACTCACCCCCCTCTCTCTGTCACTAACCCCCCTCTCTCTCTCTGTCACTAACCCCACCTCTCTCTGTCACTAACCCCCCTCTCTCTCTCTGTCACTAACCCCCCTCTCTCTCTGTCACTAACCCCCCCCTCTCTCTGTCACTAACCCCCCCCCCTCTCTGTCACGAACCCCCTCTCTCTCTCTGTCACTAACCCCACCTCTCTCTCTGTGTCACTAATCCCCCTCGCTCTCTGTCACTAACCCCCCTCTCTCTCTCTCACTAACCCCCCTCTCTCTCTCTGTCACTAACCCCCCTCTCTCTCTGTCACTAGCCCCCACTCTCTCTCTGTCACTAACCCCCCTCTCTCTCTGTCACTAACCCCCCTCTCTCTCTGTCACTAACGCCCCTCTCTCTCTGTCACTAACCCCCCCCCTCTCTCTGTCACTAACCCCCCTCTCTCTCTCTGTCAGTAACCCCCTTCTCTCTCTGTGTCACTAACCCCCTTCTCTCTCTGTGTCACTAACCCCCCTTTCTCTGTGTCACAAACCCCTCTCTCTCTCTGTCACTAGCCCCCCTCTCTCTGTCACTAACCCCCCTCTCTCTCTGTCACTAGCCCCCTCTCTCTCTGTCACTAGCCCCCTCTCTCTCTGTCACTAACCCCCCTCTCTCTCTGTCACTAACCCCCCTCTCTCTCTGTCACTAACCCCCCTCTCTCTCTGTCACTAACCCCCCTTTCTCTGTGTCACTAACCCCCCTTTCTCTCTGTCACTAACCCCCCTCTCTCTCTGTCACTAACCCCCCTCTCTCTCTGTCACTAAACCCCCTCTCTCTCTGTCACTAACCCCCCTCTCTCTCTGTCACTAACCCCCCTCTCTCTCTGTCACTAACCCCCCTCTCTCTCTCTGTCACTAACCCCCTTCTCTCTCTGTGTCACTAACCCCCCCCTCTCTCTGTCACTAACCCCCCTCTCTCTCTGTCACTAACCCCCCTCTCTCTCTGTCACGAACACCCCTCTCTCTCTGTCACTAGCCCCCTCTCTCTCTGTCACAAACCACCCTCTCTCTCTCTGTCACTAACCCCCCTCTCTCTCTGTCACTAGCCCCCTCTCTCTCTGTCACTAACCCCCTCTCTCTCTGTCACTTACCCCCTCTCTCTCTGTCACTAACCCCCCTCTCTCTCTGTCACTAACCCCCCCCTCTCTCTCTGTCACTAACCCCCCTCTCTCTCTGTCACTAACCCCCCTCTCTCTCTCTCACTAACCCCCCTCTCTCTCTCTGCCACTAACCCCCCCTCTCTCTCTGTCACTAACCCCCCTCTGTCTCTCTGTCACTCACCCCCTCTCTCTCTCTCTGTCACTAACCCCCCTCTCTCTGTCACTAACCCCCTCCCTCTCTCTCTGTGTAACAAACCCCCCCCCCCTGTCATTAAACTCCTTCTCTCTGTCACTAACCCTCCTCTCTCTCTGTCACGAACCCCCCTCTCTCTCTCTGTCACTAACCCCCCTCTCTCTCTGTCACTAACCTCCCGCTCTGTCACTAAACCCCCTCTCTCTCTGTCACTAACCCCCTCCCACTCTCTCTCTGACACTAACCCCTCTCTCTCTGTCACTAACCCCCTTCTCTCTCTGTCACTAACCCCCTTCTCTCTCTGTCACTAACCCCCTTCTCTCTGTCACTAACCCCCTCTCTCTCTCTGTCACCAACCCTCGCCTCTCTCTCTGTCACTAACCCCCTTCTCTCTGTCACTATCCCCCCTCTCTCTCTGTCACTAACCCCCCTCTCTCTGTCACTAACCCCTCTCTCTCTGTCACTAACCCCCGCCTCTCTCTCTGTCACTAACCCCCCCCTCCCTCTGTCACTAACCCCCCCCTCCCTCTGTCACTAACCCCCCCTCCCTCTGTCACTAACCCCCCCTCCCTCTGTCACTAACCCCCCTCCCTCTGTCACTAACCCCCTCTCTCTCTGTCACTAACCACCTTCTCTCTGTCACTAATCCCCCCTCTCTCTCTGTCACTAACCCCCTTCTCTCTCTGTCACTAACCCCCTTCTCTCTCTGTCACTAACCCCCTTCTCTCTGTCACTAACCCCCCCTCTCTCTGTCACTAACCCTTCTCTCTCTCTGTCACTAACCCCTCACTCTCTGTCACTAGCCCCCTCTCTCTCTGTCACTAACCCCCTTCTCTCTGTCACTAACCCCCTTCTCTCTGTCACTAACCCCCTCTCTCTCTCTGTCACTAACCCCCTTCTCTCTGTCACTAACCCCCCTCTCTCTCTGTCACTAACCCCCTTCTCTCTGTCACTAACCCCCCCTCTCTCTGTCACTAACCCATCTCTCTCTCTCTGTCAGTAACCCCTCACTCTCTGTCACTAACCCCCTCTCTCTCTGTCACTGACCCCCTCTCTCTCTGTCACTAGCCCCCTCTCTCACTGTCACTGACCCCCCTCTCTCTCTGTCACAAACCCCCCTCTCTCTGTCACTAACCCCCCTCTCTCTCTGTCACTAACCCCCCTCTCTCTCTCTGTCACTAACCCAACCTCTCTCTCTGTGTCACTAACCCCCCTCTCCCTCTCTGTCACTAACCCCACCTCTCTCTCTGTGTCACTAACCCCCCTCTCTCTCTGTCACTAACCCCACCTCTCTCTCTGTGTCACTAACCCCCCTCTCTCTCTGTCACTAACCCCCCTCTATCTCTGTCACTAACCCCACCTTTCTCTCTGTGTCACTAACCCCCCTCTCTCTCTGTCACTAACCCCCCTCTCTCTCTGTCACTAACCCGCCTCTCTCTCTGTCACAAACCCCCCTCTCTCTCTGTCACTAGCCCCCTCTCTCTCTGTCACTAACCCCCCTCTCTCTCTCTGTCACTAACCCCCCTCTCTCTCTCTGTCACTAACCCCCTTCTCTCCCTGTCACTAACCCCCCTCTCTCTCTCTGTCACTAACCCCACCTCTCTCTGTGTCACTAACCCCCCCCTCTCTCTGTCACTAACCCCCCCCCTCTCTCTGTCACTAACCCCCCCCCCTCTCTGTCACTAACCCCCCCCTCTCTCTCTGTCACGAACCCCCCTCTCTCTCTCTGTCACTAACCCCCTTCTCTCTCTGTGTCACTAACCCCCCTCTCTCTCTGTGTAACTAACCCCCCTCTCTCTCTGTCACTAACCCCCCTCTCTCTCTGTCACTAACCCCCCTCTCTCTCTGTCACTAACCCCTCTCTCTCTCTGTCACTAACCCCCCTCTCTCTCTGTCACTAACCCCCCTCTCTCTCTGTCACTAGCCCCCCCTCTCTCTGTCACTAACCCCCTCTCTCTCTCTGTCACGAACCCCCCTCTCTCTCTGTCACTAACCCCCCTCTCTCTCTGCCATTAACACCCCCCCTCTCTCTGTCACTAACCCCCCTCTCTCTCTGTCACTAACCCCCTTCTCTCTCTGTGTCACTAACCCCCCTCTCTCTGTGTCACTAACCCCCCTCTCTCTCTGCCATTAATCCCCCTCTCTCTCTCTGTCACTAACCCCCCTCTCTCTCTCTTTCACTAACCTCCTCTCTCTCTGTCACTAACACGCCTCTCTCTCTGTCACTAGCCCCCTCTCTCTCTGTCACTAACCCCCCTCTCTCTCTGTCACTAACCCCCCTCTCTCTCTCTGTCACTAACCCCCCTCTCTCTGTCACTAACCCCCCTCTCTCTCTCTCTGTCACTAACCCCCCTCTCTCTCTGTCACTAACCCCCCTCTCTCTCTGTCACTAACCCCCTCCCACTCTCTCTCTGTCACTAACCCCTCTCTCTCTCTGTCACTAACCCCCCTCTCTCTCTGTCACTAACCCCCCTCTCTCTCTGTCACTAACCCCCCTCTCTCTCTCTCTGTCACTAACCCCCCTCTCTCTCTGTCACTAGCCCCCCTCCCTCTGTCACTAGCCCCCCTCCCTCTGTCACTAACCCCCTCTCTCTCTGTCACTAATCCCCCCCTCTCTCTCTGTCACTAACCCCCCTCTCTCTCTGACACTAACCCCCTCCTACTCTCTCTCTGTCACTAACCCCCTTCTCTCTGTCACTAACCCCCCCTCTCTCTCTGTCACTAACCCCCGCCTCTCTCTCTGTCACTAACCCCCCTCTCTCTCTGTCACTCATCCCCCTCTCTCTCTGTCACTCATCCCTCTCTCTCTCTGTCACTATCCCCCCCCTCTCTCTGTCACTAACCCCCCTCTCTCTGTCACTAACCCCCCTCTCTCTGTCACTAGCCCCCTCTCTCTCTGTCACTAACCCCCCTCTCTCTGTCACTAACCCCCCTCTCTCTGTCACTAACCCCCCTCTCTCTGTCACTAACCCCCTCTCTCTGTCACTAACCCCCTCTCTCTCTGTCACTAACCCCCGCCTCTCTCTCTGTCACTAACCCCCCTCTCTCTGTCACTCGCCCCCCTCCATCTGTCACTAACCCCCTCTCTCTCTGTCACTAACCCCCTTCTCTCTGTCACAAACCCCCTCTCTCTCTCTGTCACTAATCCCCTTCTCTCTGTCACTAACCCCCCTCACTCTCTGTCACTAACCCCCTTCTCTCTGTCACTAACCCCCTCTCTCTCTCTGTCACTAACCCCCGACTCTCTCTCTGTCACTAACCCCCCCCTCTCTCTGTCACTAACCCCCTTCTCTCTGTCACTAACCCCCCCTCTCTCTCTCTCACTAACCCATCTCTCTCTCTCTGTCAGTAACCCCTCACTCTCTGTCACTGACCCCCTCTCTCTCTGTCACTAGCCCCCTCTCTCACTGTCACTGACCCCCCCTCTCTCTGTCACTAACCCCCCTCTCTCTGTCACTAACCCCCCTCTCTCTCTCTGTCACTAACCCCACCTCTCTCTCTGTGTCACTAACCCCCCTCTCTCTCTGTCACTAACCCACCTCTCTCTCTGTCACTAACCCCCCTCTCTCTCCGTCACTAGGCCCCTCTCTCTCTGTGTCACTAACCCCCCTCTCTCTCTGTCACTAACCCCCCTCTCTCTCTCTGTCACTAACCCCCTTCTCTCTCTGTGTCACTAAACCCCCTCTCTCTCTGTCACTAACCCCCCTCTCTCTCTGTCACTAGCCCCCCTCTCTCTCTGTCACTAGCCCCCTCTCTCTCTGTCACTAACCCCACCTCTCTCTCTGTCACTAACCCCCCTCTCTCTCTGTCACTAACCCCTCTCTCTCTCTGTCACTAACCCCCCTCTCTCTGTGTCACTAAGCCCCCTCTCTCTGTGTCACTAACCCCCCTCTCTCTCTGTCACTAACCCCCCCCCGCCCTGTCACTAACCCCCCCCTCTCTCTGTCACGAACCCCCCCCTCTCTCTGTCACGAACCCCCTTCTCTCTCTCTCACTAACCTCCCTCTCTCTCTGTCACTAGCCCCCTCTCTCTCTGTCACTAACCCCCCTCTCTCTCTCTGTCACTACCCCCCTCTCTCTCACTGGAACTAACCCCCCTCTCTCTCTGTCACTAGCCCCATCTCTCTCTGTCACTACCCCCCTCTCTCTCACTGGAACTAACCCCCCTCTCTCTCTGTCACTAGCCCCATCTCTCTCTGTCACTAACCCCCCTCTCTCTCTGTCACTAACCCCCCTCTCTCTCTGTCACTAACCCCCCTCTCTCTCTGTCACTAACCCCCTCTCTCTCTGTCACTAACCCCCCTCTCTCTCTGTCACTAACCCCCCTCTCTCTCTGTCACTAACACCCCTCTCTCTCTCTGTCACTAACCCCCCTCTCTCTCTGTCACTAACCCCCTCTCTCTCTGTCACTAACCCCTCTCTCTCTGTCACTAGCCCCCTCTCTCTGTGTCACTAACCCCCCCCTCTCTCTGTCACTAACCCCCCCCCTCTCTCTGTCACGAACCCCCCTCTCTCTCTGTCACTAACCCCCCTCTCTCTCTGTCACTAACCCCCCCCCCTCTCTGTCACTAACCCCCCTCTCTCTGTGTCACTAACCCCCTTCTCTCTCTGTGTCACTAACCCCCTTCTCTCTCTGTGTCACTAACCCCCTTCTCTCTCTGTGTCACTAACCCCCCTCTCTCTGTGTCACTAACCCCCGTCTCTCTCTGCCATTAACCCCCCTCTCTCTCTGTCACTAACCCCCCCCTCTCTCTGTCACTAACCCCCCCCCCCCCTCTCTGTCACTAACCCCCCTCTCTCTGTGTCACTAACCCCCTTCTCTCTCTGTGTCACTAACCCCCTTCTCTCTCTGTGTCACTAACCCCCCTCTCTCTGTGTCACTAACCCCCGTCTCTCTCTGCCATTAACCACCCTCTCTCTCTCTGTCACTAACCCCCCTCTTTCTCTCTGTCACTAACCCCCCTCTCTCTCGCTGTCACTAACCTCCTCTCTCTCTGTCACTAACACGCCTCTCTCTCTGTCACTAGCCCCCTGTCTCTCTCTGTCACTAACCCCCCTCTCTCTCTGTCACTAACCCCCCTCTCTATCTGTCACTAACCCCCCTCTCTCTCTGTCACTAACCCCCCTCTCTCTCTGTCACTAACCCCACTCTCTATCTGTCACTAACCCCCCTCTCTATCTGTCACTAACCCCCCTCTCTCTCTGTCACTAACCCCCTCTCTCTCTCTGTGTCACTAACCCCCCTCTTTCTGTCACTCACCCCACTCTCTCTCTCTGTCACTAACCCCCTCCCTCTCTCTCTGTGTCACCCCCCCCCCCCTCTGTCACTAACCTCCTTCTCTCTGTCACTAACCCCTCTCTCTCTCTCTCTGTCACTAGCCCCCTCTCTCTCTGTCACTAACCCCCCTCTCTCTCTGTCACTAACCCCCCCCTCTCTCTCTGTCACTAACCCCCGTCTCTCTCTGCCATTAACCCCCCTCTCTCTCTGTCACTAACCCCCCTCTCTCTCTCTGTCACTAACCTCCTCTCTCTCTGTCACTAACCCCCCTCTCTCTCTGTCACTAACGCCCGTCTCTCTCTCTGTCACTAACCCCCCTCTCTCTCTGTCACTAACCCCCCTCTCTCTCTCTGTCACTAACACGCCTCTCTCTCTGTCACTAGCCCCCTCTCTCTCTGTCACTAACCCCCCTCTCTCTCTGTCACTAACCCCTCTCTCTCTCTCTCTGTCACTAACCCCCCTCTCTCTGTCACTAACCCCACTCTCTCTCTCTGTCACTAACCCCCTCCCTCTCTCTCTGTGTCACTAACCCCCCCCCCTCTGTCACTAACCTCCTTCTCTCTGTCACTAACCCCTCTCTCTCTCTCTGTCACTAACCCCCCTCTCTCTCTGTCACTAACCCCCCTCTCTCTCTGTCACTAACCCCCCTCTCTCTCTGTCACTAACCCCCCCCTCTCTCTCTGTCACTAACCCCCCTCTCTCGGTGTCACTAACCCCCGTCTCTCTCTGCCATTAACCCCCCTCTCTCTCTCTGTCACTAACCTCCTCTCTCTCTGTCACTAACACGCCTCTCTCTCTGTCACTAGCCCCCTCTCTCTCTGTCACTAACCCCCCTCTCTATCTGTCACTAACCCCCCTCTCTCTCTGTCACTAACCTCCCGCTCTCCGTCACTAAACCCCCTCTCTCACTGTCACTGACCCCCCCTCTCTCTGTCACTAACACCCCTCTCTCTGTCATTAACCCCTCTCTCTCTCTGTCACTAACCCCCCTCTCTCTGTGTCACTAACCCCCGTCTCTCTCTGCCATTAACCCCCCTCTCTCTCTCTGTCACTAACCTCCTCTCTCTCTGTCACTAACACGCCTCTCTCTCTGTCACTAGCCCCCTCTCTCTCTGTCACTAACCCCCCTCTCTATCTGTCACTAACCCCCCTCTCTCTCTGTCACTAACCCCTCTCTCTCTCTCTCTGTCACTAGCCCCCTCTCTCCCTGTCACTAACCCCCCTCACTCTCTGTCACTAAACCCCCTCTCTCTCTGTCACTAACCCCCTCTCTCTCTCTGTCACTAACCCCCGCCTCTCTCTCTGTCACTAACCCCCCTCTCTCTCTGTCACTCATCCCCCTCTCTCTCTGTCACTAACCCCCTCTCTCTGTGTCACTAACCCCCCTCTCTCTGTGTCACTAACCCCCCCCTCTCTCTTTCACTAACCCCCCTCTCTCTCTCTGTCACTAACCCCCCTCTCTCTCTGTCACTAACCTCCCGCTCTCTGTCACTAAACCCCCTCTCTCACTGTCACTGACCCCCCCTCTCTCTGTCACTAACACCCCTCTCTCTGTCACTAACCCCCCTCTCTCTCTGTCACTAACCCCCCTCTCTCTCTGTCACTAACCCCCCCCTCTCTCTGTCACTAACCCCCCCCTCTCTCTGTCACTAACCCCCCTCTCTCTCTCTGTCACTAACCCCCCTCTCTCTCTCTGTCACTAACCCCCGTCTCTCTCTGCCACTAACCCCCGTCTCTCTCTGCCACTAACCCCCCTCTCTCTCTCTGTCACTAACCCCCCTCTCTCTCTCTGTCACTAACCCCCCTCTCTCTGTGTCACTAACCCCCCTCTCTCTCTGTCACTAACCCCCCTCTCTCTCTGTCACTAGCCCCCTCTCTCTCTGTCACTAACCCCCCTCTCTCTCTGTCACTAACCCCCCTCTCTCTCTCTCTGTCACTAACCCCCCTCTCTCTGTCACTAACCCCACTCTCTCTTTCTGTCACTAACCCCCTCCCTCTCTCTCTGTGTCACTAACCCACCCCCTCTGTCACTAACCTCCTTCTCTCTGTCACTAACCCCCCGCTCTCTCTGTCACTAACCCCCCTCTCTCTCTGTCACTAACCCCCCTCTCTCTCTGTCACTAACCTCCCGCTCTCTGTCACTAAACCCCCTCTCTCACTGTCACTGACCCCCCCTCTCTCTGTCACTAACACCCCTCTCTCTGTCACTAACCCCCCTCTCTCTCTGTCACTAACACCCCCCTCTCTCTGTCACTAACCCCCCTCTCTCTCTCACTAACCCCCCTCTCTCTCTGTCACTAACCCCCCTCTCTCTCTGTCACTAACCCCCCTCTCTCTGTCACTAACCCCCCTCTCTCTCTCTGTCACTAACCCAACCTCTCTCTCTGTGTCACTAACGCCCCTCTCCCTCTCTGTCACGAACCCCACCTCTCTCTCTCTGTCACTAACCCCACCTCTCTCTCTGTCACTAACCCCCCTCTCTCTGTCACTAGCCCCCTCTCTCTCTGTGTCACTAACCCCCCCCTCTCTCTTTCACTAACCCCCCTCTCTCTCTGTCACTAACCTCCCGCTCTCTGTCACTAAACCCCCTCTCTCACTGTCACTGACCCCCCCTCTCTCTGTCACTAACACCCCTCTCTCTGTCATTAACCCCCCTCTCTCTCTGTCACTAACCCCCCTCTCTCTCTCTGTCACTAACCCCCCTCTCTCTGTGTCACTAACCCCCGTCTCTCTCTGCCATTAACCCCCCTCTCTCTCTCTGTCACTAACCTCCTCTCTCTCTGTCACTAACACGCCTCTCTCTCTGTCACTAGCCCCCTCTCTCTCTGTCACTAACCCCCCTCTCTATCTGTCACTAACCCCCCTCTCTCTCTGTCACTAACCCCTCTCTCTCTCTCTCTGTCACTAGCCCCCTCTCTCCCTGTCACTAACCCCCCTCACTCTCTGTCACTAAACCCCCTCTCTCTCTGTCACTAACCCCCTCTCTCTCTCTGTCACTAACCCCCGCCTCTCTCTCTGTCACTAACCCCCCTCTCTCTCTGTCACTCATCCCCCTCTCTCTCTGTCACTAACCCCCTCTCTCTGTGTCACTAACCCCCCTCTCTCTGTGTCACTAACCCCCCCCTCTCTCTTTCACTAACCCCCCTCTCTCTCTCTGTCACTAACCCCCCTCTCTCTCTGTCACTAACCTCCCGCTCTCTGTCACTAAACCCCCTCTCTCACTGTCACTGACCCCCCCTCTCTCTGTCACTAACACCCCTCTCTCTGTCACTAACCCCCCTCTCTCTCTGTCACTAACCCCCCTCTCTCTCTGTCACTAACCCCCCCCTCTCTCTGTCACTAACCCCCCTCTCTCTCTGTCACTAACCCCCCTCTCTCTCTCTGTCACTAACCCCCCTCTCTCTCTCTGTCACTAACCCCCGTCTCTCTCTGCCACTAACCCCCGTCTCTCTCTGCCACTAACCCCCCTCTCTCTCTCTGTCACTAACCCCCCTCTCTCTCTCTGTCACTAACCCCCCTCTCTCTGTGTCACTAACCCCCCTCTCTCTCTGTCACTAACCCCCCTCTCTCTCTGTCACTAGCCCCCTCTCTCTCTGTCACTAACCCCCCTCTCTCTCTGTCACTAACCCCCCTCTCTCTCTCTCTGTCACTAACCCCCCTCTCTCTGTCACTAACCCCACTCTCTCTTTCTGTCACTAACCCCCTCCCTCTCTCTCTGTGTCACTAACCCACCCCCTCTGTCACTAACCTCCTTCTCTCTGTCACTAACCCCCCGCTCTCTCTGTCACTAACCCCCCTCTCCCTCTCTGTCACTAACCCCCCTCTCTCTCTGTCACTAACCTCCCGCTCTCTGTCACTAAACCCCCTCTCTCACTGTCACTGACCCCCCCTCTCTCTGTCACTAACACCCCTCTCTCTGTCACTAACCCCCCTCTCTCTCTGTCACTAACACCCCCCTCTCTCTGTCACTAACCCCCCTCTCTCTCTCACTAACCCCCCTCTCTCTCTGTCACTAACCCCCCTCTCTCTGTCACTAACCCCCCTCTCTCTCTCTGTCACTAACCCAACCTCTCTCTCTGTGTCACTAACGCCCCTCTCCCTCTCTGTCACGAACCCCACCTCTCTCTCTCTGTCACTAACCCCACCTCTCTCTCTGTCACTAACCCCCCTCTCTCTGTCACTAGCCCCCTCTCTCTCTGTGTCACTAACCCCCCTCTCTCTCTGTCACTAACCCCCCTCTCTCTCTCTGTCACTAACCTCCTTCTCTCTCTGTGTCACTAACCACCCTCTCTCTCTGTCACTAACCCCCCTCTCTCTCTGTCACTAACCCCCCTCTCTCTCTGTCACTAGCCCCCTCTCTGTCTGTCACTAACCCCCCTCTCTCTCTGTCACTAACCCCCCTCTCTCTCTGTCACTAACCCCCCCCTCTCTCTCTGTCACTAACCCCCCTCTCTCTCTGTCACTAACCCCCTTCTCTCTCTGTGTCACTAACCCCCCTCTCTCTGTGTCACTAACCCCCCCCTCTCTCTCTGTCACTAACCCCCCTCTCTCTCTGTCACTAACCTCCTCTCTCTGTGTCACTAACCCCCCTCTCTCTCTGTCACTAACCTCCCTCTCTCTCTGTCACTAACCCCCGTCTCTCTCTGCCATTAACCCCCCTCTCTCTCTCTGTCACTAACCTCCCTCTCTCTCTCTGTCACTAACCCCCCTCTCTCTCTCTGTCACTAACCTCCTCTCTCTCTGTCACTAACCTCCTCTCTCTCTGTCACTAGCCCCCTCTCTCTCTGTCACTAACCCCCCTCTCTCTCTGTCACTAACCCCTCTCTCTCTCTCTCTGTCACTAACCCCCCTCTCTCTGTCACTAACCCCCTCCCTCTCTCTCTGTGTCACTAACCCCCCCCCCCTGTCACTAACCTCCTTCTCTCTGTCACTAACCCCTCTCTCTCTCTCTCTGTCACTAGCCCCCTCTCTCTCTGTCACTAACCCCCCTCTCTCTCTGTCACTAACCCCCCTCTCTCTTTCTGTCACTAACCCTCTCCCTCTCTCTCTGTGTCACTAACCCCCCCCGCCTCTGTCACTAACCTCCTTCTCTCTGTCACTAACCCCCCCCTCTCTCTTTCACTAACCCCCCTCTCTCTCTGTCACTAACCCCCCTCTCTCTCTGTCACTAACCCCCCTCTCTCTTTCTGTCACTAACCCTCTCCCTCTCTCTCGGTGTCACTAACCCCCCCCCTCTGTCACTAACCTCCTTCTCTCTGTCACTAACCCCCCCCTCTCTCTTTCACTAACCCCCCTCTCTCTCTGTCACTAACCTCCCGCTCTCTGTCACTAAACCCCCTCTCTCACTGTCACTGACCCCCCCTCTCTCTGTCACTAACCCCCCTCTCTCTCTGTCACTAACCCCCCTCTCTCTCTGTCACTAACCCCACCCTCTCTCTGTCACTAACCCACCTCTCTCTCTGTCACTAACCCCCCTCTCTCTCTCTGTCACTAACCCAACCTCTCTCTCTGTGTCACTAACCCCCCTCTCTCTCTCTGTCACTAACCCCACCTCTCTCTCTGTGTCACTAACCCCCCTCTCTCTCTGTCACTAACCCACCTCTCTCTCTGTCACTAACCCCCCTCTCTCTCTGTCACTAGCCCCCTCTCTCTCTGTGTCACTCACCCCCCTCTCTCTCTCTGTCACTCACCCCCCTCTCTCTCTCTGTCACTAACCCCCTTCTCTCTCTGTGTCACTAACCCCCCTCTCTCTCTGTCACTAACCCCCCTCTCTCTCTGTCACTAACCCCCCTCTCTCTCTGTCACTAGCCCCCTCTCTCTCTGTCACTAACCCCCCTCTCTCTCTGTCACTAACCCCCTCTCTCTCTGTCACTAACCCCCCTCTCTCTCTGTCACTAACCCCCCTCTCTCTCTCTGTCACTAACCCCACCTCTCTCTGTGTCACTAACCCCCCCCCTCTCTCTGTCACTAACCCCCCCCCTCTCTCTGTCACTAACCCCCCCCCCCTCTCTGTCACTAACCCCCCCCTCTCTCTGTCACTAACCCCCCTTTCTCTCTGTCACTAACCCCACCTTTCTCTCTGTGTCACTAACCCCCCTCTCTCTCTGTCACTAACCCCCCTCTCTCTCTGTCACTAACCCCCCTCTCTCTCTGTCACTAGCCCCCTCTCTCTCTGTCACTAACCCCCCTCTCTCTCTCTGTCACTAACCCCCCTCTCTCTCTCTGTCACTAACCCCCTTCTCTCTCTGTGTCACTAACCCCCCTCTCTCTCTGTCACTAACCCCCCTCTCTCTCTGTCACTAACCCCCCTCTCTCTCTGTCACTAACCCCTCTCTCTCTCTGTCACTAACCCCCCTCTCTCTCTGTCACTAACCCCCCTCTCTCTCTGTCACTAGCCCCCTCTCTCTCTGTCACTAACCCCCCTCTCTCTCTGTCACTAACCCCCCTCTCTCTCTGTCCCTAACCCCCCTCTCTCTCTGCCATTAACCCCCCCCCCCTCTCTCTGTCACTAACCCCCCTCTCTCTCTGTCACTAACCCCCTTCTCTCTCTGTGTCACTAACCCCCCTCTCTCTGTGTCACTAACCCCCGTCTCTCTCTGCCATTAATCCCCCTCTCTCTCTCTGTCACTAACCCCCCTCTCTCTCTCTTTCACTAACCTCCTCTCTCTCTGTCACTAACACGCCTCTCTCTCTGTCACTAGCCCCCTCTCTCTCTGTCACTAACGCCCCTCTCTCTCTGTCAATAACCCCCCTCTCTCTCTCTGTCACTAACCCCCCTCTCTCTGTCACTAACCCCCCTCTCTCTCTCTCTGTCACTAACCCCCCTCTCTCTCTGTCACTAACCCCCCTCTCTCTCTGTCACTAACCCCCTCCCACTCTCTCTCTGTCACTAACTCCTCTCTCTCTCTGTCACTAACCCCCCTCTCTCTCTGTCACTAACCCCCCTCTCTCTCTGTCACTAACCCCCCTCTCTCTCTCTGTCACTAACCCCCCTCTCTCTCTGTCACAAGCCCCCCTCCCTCTGTCACTAACCCCCTCTCTCTCTGTCACTAACCCCCCTCCCTCTGTCACTAATCCCCCTCTCTCTGTCACTAACCCCCCTCTCTCTCTGTCACTAACCCCCCTCTCTCTCTGTCACTAACCCCCTCCCACTCTCTCTCTGTCACTAACCCCCTTCTCTCTGTCACTAACCCCCCCTCTCTCTCTGTCACTAACCCCCGCCTCTCTCTCTGTCACTAACCCCCCTCTCTCTCTGTCACTCATCCCCCTCTCTCTCTGTCACTCATCCCTCTCTCTCTCTGTCACGAACCCCCTCTCTCTGTCACTAACCCCCTCTCTCTCTGTCACTAACCCCCGCCTCTCTCTCTGTCACTAACCCCCCTCTCTCTGTCACTCGCCCCCCTCCATCTGTCACTAACCCCCTCTCTCTCTGTCACTAACCCCCTTCTCTCTGTCACAAACCCCCTCTCTCTCTCTGTCACTAACCCCCTTCTCTCTGTCACTAACCCCCCCCAACTCTCTGTCACTAACCCCCTTCTCTCTGTCACTAACCCACTCTCTCTCTCTGTCACTAACCCCCGACTCTCTCTCTGTCACTAACCCCCCTCTCTCTCTGTCACTAACCCCCCTCTCTCTGTCACTAACCCCCCCCCTCTCTGTCACTAACCCCCCTCTCTCTCTCTGTCACTAACCCCCCTCTCTCTCTCTGTCACTAACCCCCCTCTCTCTCTCTGTCACTAACCCCACCTCTCTCTCTGTGTCACTAACCCCCCTCTCTCTCTCACTAACCCCCTCTCTCTCTGTCACTAACCCCCTCTCTCTCTGTCACTAACCCCCGCCTCTCTCTCTGTCACTAACCCCCCTCTCTCTCTGTCACTAGCCCCCCTCCCTCTGTCACTAATCCCCCCTCTCTCTCTGTCACTAACCCCCCTCTCTCTGACACTAACCCCCCTCTCTCTGTCACTAGCCACCCTCCCTCTGTCACTAATCCCCCCTCTCTCTCTGTCACTAACCCCCCTCCCTCTTTCACTAACCCCCTCTCTCTCTGTCACTAACCCCCCTCCCTCTTTCACTAACCCCCTCTCTCTCTGTCACTAACCCCCCTCCCTCTTTCACTAACCCCCTCTCTCTCTGTCACTAACCCCCCTCCCTCTGTCACTAATCCCCCCTCTCTCTCTGTCACTAACCCCCCTCTCTCTGTCACTAATCCCCCCTCTCTCTCTGTCACTAACCCCCCTCTCTCTGTCACTAACCCCCCTCTCTCTCTGTCACTAACCTCCTCTCTCTCTGTCACTAACCCCCCTCTCTCTGTCACTCGCCCCGCTCTCTCTCTGTCACTAACCCCCTTCTCTCTGTCACTAACCCCCTCTCTCTCTCTGTCACTAACCCCCTTCTCTCTGTCACTAACCCCCCTCTCTCTCTGTCACTAACCCCCGCCTCTCTCTCTGTCACTAACCCCCCTCTCTCTCTGTCACTAACCCCCCTCTCTCTCTCACTAACCCCCTCTCTCTGTCACTAACCCCCGCCTCTCTCTGTGTCACTAACCCCCCTCTCTCTGTGTCACTAACCCCCGTCTCTCTCTGCGACTAACCCCCCTCCTCTCTCTCTGTCACTAACACGCCTCTCTCTCTGTCACTAACGCCCCTCTCTCTCTCTGTCACTTACCCCCCTCTCTCTGTCACTAACCCCACTCTCTCTTTCTGTCACTAACCCCCTCCCTCTCTCTATGTGTCACTAACCCCCGCCTCTCTCTCTGTCACTAACCCCCCTCCCTCTGTCACTAATCCCCCCCTCTCTCTCTGTCACTAACCTCCTCTCTCTCTGTCACTAACACGCCTCTCTCTCTGTCACTAACACGCCTCTCTCTCTGTCACTAACCCCCCTCTCTCTCTGTCACTAACCCCCCTCTCTCTCTGTCACTAACCCCCCTCTCTCTCTGTCACTAACCCCGCTCTCTCTCTGTCACTAACCCTTCTCTCTCTGTCACTAACCCCTCACTCTCTGTCACTAACCCCTCACTCTCTGTCATTAACCCCCTCTCTCTCTGTCACTAACCCCCCTCTCTCTCTGTCACTAGCCCCCTCTCTGTCTGTCACTAACCCCCCTCTCTCCCTCTGTCACTATCCCCCTCTCCCTCTGTCACTAGCCCCTTCTCTCTCTGTCACTAACCCCCTCTCTCTCTGTCACTAACCCCCCTCTCTCTGTCACTAACCCCCCTCTCTCTGTCACTAACCCCCCCTCTCTCTGTCACTAAACCCTCTCTCTCTCTGTCACTAACCCCTGTCTCTCTCTGTCACTAACCCCCTCTCTCTCTGTCACTAACCCCCGCCTCTCTCTCTGTCACTAACCCCCCTCTCTCTCTGTCACTAGCCCTCTCTCTCTCTGTCACTAACCCTCTCTCTCTCTGTCACTAATCCCCCCTCTCTCTCTGTCACTACCCCCCTCTCTCTCTCTGTCACTAACCCCCCTCTCTCTCTGTCACTAGCCCCCTCTCTCTCTGTCACTAACCCCCCTCTCTCTCTGTCATTAACCCCCCTCTCTCTCTGTCACTAACCCCCCTCTCTCTCTGCCATTAACCCCCCCCTCTCTCTCTGTCACTAACCCCCCTCTCTCTCTGTCACTAACCCCCTTCTCTCTCTGTGTCACTAACCCCCCCTCTCTCTGTCACTAAACCCTCTCTCTCTCTGTCACTAACCCCTGTCTCTCTCTGTCACTAACCCCCCTCTCTCTCTGTCACTAACCCCCCTCTCTCTCTGTCACTCACCCCCCTCTCTCTCTGTCACTAGCCCCCTCTCTCTCTGTCACTAGCCCCCTCTCTCTCTGTCACTAACCCCCTCTCTCTCTCTGTCACTAACCCCCCTCTCTCTCTGTCACTAGCCCCCTCTCTCTCTGTCACTAACCCCCCTCTCTCTCTGTCACTAACCCCCCTCTCTCTGTCACTAACCCCCCTCTCTCTGTCACTCGCCCCCCTCTCTCTCTGTCACTAACCCCCTTCTCTCTGTCACTAACCCCCTCTCTCTCTCTGTCACTAACCCCCTTCTCTCTGTCACTAACCCCCCTCTCTCTCTGTCACTAACCCCCCCCTCTCTCTCTGTCACTAACCCCCCTCTCTCTCTGTCACTAACGCCCCTCTCTCTCTCACTAACCCCCTCTCTCTGTCACTAACCCCCTCTCTCTCTGTCACTAACCCCCGCCTCTCTCTCTGTCACTAACCCCCCTCTCTCTCTGTCACTAGCCCCCCTCCCTCTGTCACTAACCCTCTCTCTCTCTGTCACTAATCCCCCCTCTCTCTCTGTCACTAACCCCCCTCTCTCTGTCACTCGCCCCCCTCTCTCTCTGTCACTAACCCCCTTCTCTCTGCCACTAACCCCCTATCTCTCTCTGTCACTAACCCCCTTCTCTCTGTCACTAACCCCCTCTCTCTCTCTGTCACGAACCCCCCCCTCTCTCTCTGTCACTAACCCCCCTCTCTCTCTGTCACTAACCCCCACCCTCTCTCTCTCTGTCACTAACCCCCCTCTCTCTCTGTCACTAGCCCCCTCTCTCTCTGTCACTAACCCCCTCTCTCTCTCTGTGTCACTAACCCCCTCTCTCTCTGTCATTAACCCCCCTCTCTCTCTGTCACTAACCCCCCTCTCTCTCTGCCATTAACCCCCCCCTCTCTCTCTGTCACTAACCCCCTTCTCTCTCTGTGTCACTAACCCCCCTCTCTCTGTGTCACTAACTCCCCTCTCTCTCTCTCACTAACCCCCCTCTCTCTCTCTGTCACTAACCCCCCTCTCTCTCTGTCACTAACCCCCCTCTCTCTCTGTCACTAACCTCCTCTCTCTCTGTCACTAACACGCCTCTCTCTCTCTGTCACTAGCCCCCTCTCTCTCTGTCACTAACCCCCCTCTCTCTCTGTCACTAACCCCCCTCTCTCTCTCTCTGTCACTAACCACCCTCTCTCTGTCACTAACCCCCCTCTCTCTCTCTCTCTGTCACTAACCCCCCTCTCTCTCTGTCACTAACCCCCCTCTCTCTCTGTCACTAACCCCCTCCCACTCTCTCTCTGTCACTAACCCCTCTCTCTCTCTGTCACTAACCCCCTTCTCTCTCTGTCACTAACCCCCCTCTCTCTCTGTCACTAACCCCCCTCTCTCTCTGTCACTAACCCCCCCCCTCTCTGTCACTAACCCCCCGCCTCTCTCTGTCACTAACCCCCTCCCACTCTCTCTCTGTCACTAACCCCTCTCTCTCTCTGTCACTAACCCCCCTCTCTCTCTGTCACTAACCCCCCCTCTCTCTCTGTCACTAACCCCTCTCTCTCTCTGTCACTAACCCCCTTCTCTCTCTGTCACTAACCCCCCTCTCTCTCTGTCACTAACCCCCCTCTCTCTCTGTCACTAACCCCCCGCTCTCTCTGTCACTAACCCCCCTCTCTCTCTGTCACTAACCCCCCTCTCTCTCTCTGTCACGAACACGCCCCTCTCTCTGTCACTAACCCCACTCTCTCTTTCTGTCACTAACCCCCCCCTCTCTCTCTGTCACTAACCCCCCTCTCTCTCTCTCTGTCACTAACCCCCCTCTCTCTCTGTCACTAGACCCCCTCCCTCTGTCACTAACCCGCCTCTCTCTCTGTCACTAACCCCCCTCTCTCTCTGTCACTAACCCCTCCCTCTCTCTGTCACTAACCCCCCTCTCTCTCTGTCACTAACCCCCCCCTCTCTCTCTGTCACTAACCCCCCTCTCTCTCTGTCACTAACCCCCCTCTCTCTGTGTCACTAACCCCCGTCTCTCTCTGCGACTAACCCCCCTCCTCTCTCTCTGTCACGAACACGCCTCTCTCTCTGTCACTAACCCCACTCTCTCTTTCTGTCACTAACCCCCGCCTCTCTCTCTGTCACTAACCCCCCTCTCTCTCTGTCACTAGCCCCCCTCCCTCTGTCACTAACCCTCTCTCTCTCTGTCACTAATCCCCCCTCTCTCTCTGTCACTAACCCCCCTCTCTCTGTCACTCGCCCCCCTCTCTCTCTGTCACTAACCCCCTTCTCTCTGCCACTAACCCCCTATCTCTCTCTGTCACTAACCCCCTTCTCTCTGTCACTAACCCCCTCTCTCTCTCTGTCACGAACCCCCCCCTCTCTCTGTCACTAACCCCCCTCTCTCTCTGTCACTAACCCCCACCCTCTCTCTCTCTGTCACTAACCCCCCTCTCTCTCTGTCACTAGCCCCCTCTCTCTCTGTCACTAACCCCCTCTCTCTCTCTGTGTCACTAACCCCCTCTCTCTCTGTCATTAACCCCCCTCTCTCTCTGTCACTAACCCCCCTCTCTCTCTGCCATTAACCCCCCCCTCTCTCTCTGTCACTAACCCCCTTCTCTCTCTGTGTCACTAACCCCCCTCTCTCTGTGTCACTAACTCCCCTCTCTCTCTCTCACTAACCCCCCTCTCTCTCTCTGTCACTAACCCCCCTCTCTCTCTGTCACTAACCCCCCTCTCTCTCTGTCACTAACCTCCTCTCTCTCTGTCACTAACACGCCTCTCTCTCTCTGTCACTAGCCCCCTCTCTCTCTGTCACTAACCCCCCTCTCTCTCTGTCACTAACCCCCCTCTCTCTCTCTCTGTCACTAACCACCCTCTCTCTGTCACTAACCCCCCTCTCTCTCTCTCTCTGTCACTAACCCCCCTCTCTCTCTGTCACTAACCCCCCTCTCTCTCTGTCACTAACCCCCTCCCACTCTCTCTCTGTCACTAACCCCTCTCTCTCTCTGTCACTAACCCCCTTCTCTCTCTGTCACTAACCCCCCTCTCTCTCTGTCACTAACCCCCCTCTCTCTCTGTCACTAACCCCCCCCCTCTCTGTCACTAACCCCCCGCCTCTCTCTGTCACTAACCCCCTCCCACTCTCTCTCTGTCACTAACCCCTCTCTCTCTCTGTCACTAACCCCCCTCTCTCTCTGTCACTAACCCCCCCTCTCTCTCTGTCACTAACCCCTCTCTCTCTCTGTCACTAACCCCCTTCTCTCTCTGTCACTAACCCCCCTCTCTCTCTGTCACTAACCCCCCTCTCTCTCTGTCACTAACCCCCCGCTCTCTCTGTCACTAACCCCCCTCTCTCTCTGTCACTAACCCCCCTCTCTCTCTCTCTGTCACTAACCCCCCTCTCTCTCTGTCACTAGACACCCTCCCTCTGTCACTAACACGCCTCTCTCTCTGTCACTAACCCCCCTCTCTCTCTGTCACTAACCCCTCCCTCTCTCTGTCACTAACCCCCCTCTCTCTCTGTCACTAACCCCCCCCTCTCTCTCTGTCACTAACCCCCCTCTCTCTCTGTCACTAACCCCCCTCTCTCTGTGTCACTAACCCCCGCCTCTCTGCGACTAACCCCCCTCCTCTCTCTCTGTCACGAACACGCCTCTCTCTCTGTCACTAACCCCACTCTCTCTTTCTGTCACTAACCCCCTCCCTCTCTCTCTGTGTCACTAACCCCCGCCTCTCTCTCTGTCACTAACCCCCCTCTCTCTCTGTCACTAACCCCCCTCTCTCTCTGTCACTAACCCCCCTCTCTCTCTGTCACTAACCCTTCTCTCTCTGTCACTAACCCCTCACTCTCTGTCATTAACCCCCTCTCTCTCTGTCACTAACCCCCCTCTCTCTCTGTCACTAGCCCCCTCTCTGTCTGTCACTAACCCCCCTCTCTCTCTGTCACTAACCCCCTCTCTCTCTGTCACTAACCCCCCTCTCTCTCTGTCACTAACCCCTCTCTCTCTCTCTGTCACTAACCCCACCTCTCTCTGTGTCACTAACCCCCCTCTCTCTCTGTCACTAACCCGCCCCTCTCTCTGTCACTAACCCCCCTTTCTCTCTGTCACTAACCCCACCTTTCTCTCTGTGTCACTAACCCCCCTCTCTCTCTGTCACTAACCCCCCTCTCTCTCTGTCACTAACCCCCCTCTCTCTCTGTCACTAACCCCCCTCTCTCTCTGTCACTAACCCCCCCCCTCTCTCTCTGTCACTAACCCCCCCCCTCTCTCTGTCACTAACCCGCCCCTCTCTCTGTCACTAACCCCCCTTTCTCTCTGTCACTAACCCCACCTTTCTCTCTGTGTCACTAACCCCCCTCTCTCTCTGTCACTAACCCCCCTCTCTCTCTGTCACTAACCCCCCTCTCTCTCTGTCACTAGCCCCCTCTCTCTCTGTCACTAACCCCCCTCTCTCTCTCTGTCACTAACCCCCCTCTCTCTCTCTGTCACTAACCCCCTTCTCTCTCTGTGTCACTAACCCCCTTCTCTCTCTGTGTCACTAACCCCCCTCTCTCTCTGTCACTAACCCCCCTCTCTCTCTGTCACTAACCCCTCTCTCTCTCTGTCACTAACCCCCCTCTCTCTCTGTCACTAACCCCCCTCTCTCTCTGTCACTAGCCCCCTCTCTCTCTGTCACTAACCCCCCTCTCTCTCTGTCACTAACCCCCCTCTCTCTCTGTCCCTAACCCCCCTCTCTCTCTGCCATTAACCCCCCCCCTCTCTCTGTCACTAACCCCCTTCTCTCTCTCTGTCACTAACCCCCTTCTCTCTCTGTGTCACTAACCCCCCTCTCTCTGTGTCACTAACCCCCCTCTCTCTCTGCCATTAATCCCCCTCTCTCTCTCTGTCACTAACCCCCCTCTCTCTCTGTCACTAGCCCCCTCTCTCTCTGTCACTAACGCCCCTCTCTCTCTGTCAATAACCCCCCTCTCTCTCTCTGTCACTAACCCCCCTCTCTCTGTCACTAACCCCCCTCTCTCTCTCTCTGTCACTAACCCCCCTCTCTCTCTGTCACTAACCCCCCTCTCTCTCTGTCACTCATCCCCCTCTCTCTCTGTCACTCATCCCTCTCTCTCTCTGTCACTATCCCCCCCCTCTCTCTGTCACTAACCCCCCTCTCTCTGTCACTAACCCCCCTCTCTCTGTCACTAACACCCCTCTCTCTGTCACTAACCCCCTCTCTCTGTCACTAACCCCCTCTCTCTCTGTCACTAACCCCCGCCTCTCTCTCTGTCACTAACCCCCCTCTCTCTGTCACTCGCCCCCCTCCATCTGTCACTAACCCCCTCTCTCTCTGTCACTAACCCCCTCTCTCTCTGTCACAAACCCCCCTCACTCTCTGTCACTAACCCCCCTCTCTCTCTGTCACTAACCCCCCTCTCTCTCTCTCTGTCACTAACCCCCCTCTCTCTCTGTCACTAGACCCCCTCCCTCTGTCACTAACCCCCTCTCTCTCTCTGTCACTAACCCCCCCCTCTCTCTCTGTCACTAACCTCCTCTCTCTCTGTCACTAACACGCCTCTCTCTCTGTCACTAACATGCCTCTCTCTCTGTCACTAACCCCCCTCTCTCTCTGTCACTAACCCCCCTCTCTCTCTGTCACTAACCCCCCCCTCTCTCTCTGTCACTAACCCCCCTCTCTCTCTGTCACTAACCCCCCTCTCTCTGTGTCACTAACCCCCGTCTCTCTCTGCGACTAACCCCCCTCCTCTCTCTCTGTCACGAACACGCCTCTCTCTCTGTCACTAACCCCACTCTCTCTTTCTGTCACTAACCCCCGCCTCTCTCTCTGTCACTAACCCCCCTCTCTCTCTGTCACTAGCCCCCCTCCCTCTGTCACTAACCCTCTCTCTCTCTGTCACTAATCCCCCCTCTCTCTCTGTCACTAACCCCCCTCTCTCTGTCACTCGCCCCCCTCTCTCTCTGTCACTAACCCCCTTCTCTCTGCCACTAACCCCCTATCTCTCTCTGTCACTAACCCCCTTCTCTCTGTCACTAACCCCCTCTCTCTCTCTGTCACGAACCCCCCCCTCTCTCTGTCACTAACCCCCCTCTCTCTCTGTCACTAACCCCCACCCTCTCTCTCTCTGTCACTAACCCCCCTCTCTCTCTGTCACTAGCCCCCTCTCTCTCTGTCACTAACCCCCTCTCTCTCTCTGTGTCACTAACCCCCTCTCTCTCTGTCATTAACCCCCCTCTCTCTCTGTCACTAACCCCCCTCTCTCTCTGCCATTAACCCCCCCCTCTCTCTCTGTCACTAACCCCCTTCTCTCTCTGTGTCACTAACCCCCCTCTCTCTGTGTCACTAACTCCCCTCTCTCTCTCTCACTAACCCCCCTCTCTCTCTCTGTCACTAACCCCCCTCTCTCTCTGTCACTAACCCCCCTCTCTCTCTGTCACTAACCTCCTCTCTCTCTGTCACTAACACGCCTCTCTCTCTCTGTCACTAGCCCCCTCTCTCTCTGTCACTAACCCCCCTCTCTCTCTGTCACTAACCCCCCTCTCTCTCTCTCTGTCACTAACCACCCTCTCTCTGTCACTAACCCCCCTCTCTCTCTCTCTCTGTCACTAACCCCCCTCTCTCTCTGTCACTAACCCCCCTCTCTCTCTGTCACTAACCCCCTCCCACTCTCTCTCTGTCACTAACCCCTCTCTCTCTCTGTCACTAACCCCCTTCTCTCTCTGTCACTAACCCCCCTCTCTCTCTGTCACTAACCCCCCTCTCTCTCTGTCACTAACCCCCCCCCTCTCTGTCACTAACCCCCCGCCTCTCTCTGTCACTAACCCCCTCCCACTCTCTCTCTGTCACTAACCCCTCTCTCTCTCTGTCACTAACCCCCCTCTCTCTCTGTCACTAACCCCCCCTCTCTCTCTGTCACTAACCCCTCTCTCTCTCTGTCACTAACCCCCTTCTCTCTCTGTCACTAACCCCCCTCTCTCTCTGTCACTAACCCCCCTCTCTCTCTGTCACTAACCCCCCGCTCTCTCTGTCACTAACCCCCCTCTCTCTCTGTCACTAACCCCCCTCTCTCTCTCTCTGTCACTAACCCCCCTCTCTCTCTGTCACTAGACACCCTCCCTCTGTCACTAACACGCCTCTCTCTCTGTCACTAACCCCCCTCTCTCTCTGTCACTAACCCCTCCCTCTCTCTGTCACTAACCCCCCTCTCTCTCTGTCACTAACCCCCCCCTCTCTCTCTGTCACTAACCCCCCTCTCTCTCTGTCACTAACCCCCCTCTCTCTGTGTCACTAACCCCCGCCTCTCTGCGACTAACCCCCCTCCTCTCTCTCTGTCACGAACACGCCTCTCTCTCTGTCACTAACCCCACTCTCTCTTTCTGTCACTAACCCCCTCCCTCTCTCTCTGTGTCACTAACCCCCGCCTCTCTCTCTGTCACTAACCCCCCTCTCTCTCTGTCACTAACCCCCCTCTCTCTCTGTCACTAACCCCCCTCTCTCTCTGTCACTAACCCTTCTCTCTCTGTCACTAACCCCTCACTCTCTGTCATTAACCCCCTCTCTCTCTGTCACTAACCCCCCTCTCTCTCTGTCACTAGCCCCCTCTCTGTCTGTCACTAACCCCCCTCTCTCTCTGTCACTAACCCCCTCTCTCTCTGTCACTAACCCCCCTCTCTCTCTGTCACTAACCCCTCTCTCTCTCTCTGTCACTAACCCCACCTCTCTCTGTGTCACTAACCCCCCTCTCTCTCTGTCACTAACCCGCCCCTCTCTCTGTCACTAACCCCCCTTTCTCTCTGTCACTAACCCCACCTTTCTCTCTGTGTCACTAACCCCCCTCTCTCTCTGTCACTAACCCCCCTCTCTCTCTGTCACTAACCCCCCTCTCTCTCTGTCACTAACCCCCCTCTCTCTCTGTCACTAACCCCCCCCCTCTCTCTCTGTCACTAACCCCCCCCCTCTCTCTGTCACTAACCCGCCCCTCTCTCTGTCACTAACCCCCCTTTCTCTCTGTCACTAACCCCACCTTTCTCTCTGTGTCACTAACCCCCCTCTCTCTCTGTCACTAACCCCCCTCTCTCTCTGTCACTAACCCCCCTCTCTCTCTGTCACTAGCCCCCTCTCTCTCTGTCACTAACCCCCCTCTCTCTCTCTGTCACTAACCCCCCTCTCTCTCTCTGTCACTAACCCCCTTCTCTCTCTGTGTCACTAACCCCCTTCTCTCTCTGTGTCACTAACCCCCCTCTCTCTCTGTCACTAACCCCCCTCTCTCTCTGTCACTAACCCCTCTCTCTCTCTGTCACTAACCCCCCTCTCTCTCTGTCACTAACCCCCCTCTCTCTCTGTCACTAGCCCCCTCTCTCTCTGTCACTAACCCCCCTCTCTCTCTGTCACTAACCCCCCTCTCTCTCTGTCCCTAACCCCCCTCTCTCTCTGCCATTAACCCCCCCCCTCTCTCTGTCACTAACCCCCTTCTCTCTCTCTGTCACTAACCCCCTTCTCTCTCTGTGTCACTAACCCCCCTCTCTCTGTGTCACTAACCCCCCTCTCTCTCTGCCATTAATCCCCCTCTCTCTCTCTGTCACTAACCCCCCTCTCTCTCTGTCACTAGCCCCCTCTCTCTCTGTCACTAACGCCCCTCTCTCTCTGTCAATAACCCCCCTCTCTCTCTCTGTCACTAACCCCCCTCTCTCTGTCACTAACCCCCCTCTCTCTCTCTCTGTCACTAACCCCCCTCTCTCTCTGTCACTAACCCCCCTCTCTCTCTGTCACTCATCCCCCTCTCTCTCTGTCACTCATCCCTCTCTCTCTCTGTCACTATCCCCCCCCTCTCTCTGTCACTAACCCCCCTCTCTCTGTCACTAACCCCCCTCTCTCTGTCACTAACACCCCTCTCTCTGTCACTAACCCCCTCTCTCTGTCACTAACCCCCTCTCTCTCTGTCACTAACCCCCGCCTCTCTCTCTGTCACTAACCCCCCTCTCTCTGTCACTCGCCCCCCTCCATCTGTCACTAACCCCCTCTCTCTCTGTCACTAACCCCCTCTCTCTCTGTCACAAACCCCCTCTCTCTCTCTGTCACTAACCCCCTTCTCTCTGTCACTAACCCCCCTCACTCTCTGTCACTAACCCCCTTCTCTCTGTCACTAACCCCCTTCTCTCTGTCACTAGCCCCCTCTCTCTCTGTCACTAACCCCCCTCTCTCTCTGTCATTAACCCCCCTCTCTCTCTGTCACTAACCCCCCTCTCTCTCTGCCATTAACCCCCCCTCTCTCTCTGTCACTAACCCCCCTCTCTCTCTGTCACTAACCCCCTTCTCTCTCTGTGTCACTAACCCCCCCTCTCTCTGTCACTAAACCCTCTCTCTCTCTGTCACTAACCCCTGTCTCTCTCTGTCACTAACCCCCCTCTCTCTCTGTCACTAACCCCCCTCTCTCTCTGTCCCTAACCCCCCTCTCTCTCTGTCACTAGCCCCCTCTCTCTCTGTCACTAGCCCCCTCTCTCTCTGTCACTAACCCCCTCTCTCTCTCTGTCACTAACCCCCCTCTCTCTCTGTCACTAGCCCCCTCTCTCTCTGTCACTAACCCCCCTCTCTCTCTGTCACTAACCCCCCTCTCTCTGTCACTAACCCCCCTCTCTCTGTCACTCGCCCCCCTCTCTCTCTGTCACTAACCCCCTTCTCTCTGTCACTAACCCCCTCTCTCTCTCTGTCACTAACCCCCTTCTCTCTGTCACTAACCCCCCTCTCTCTCTGTCACTAACCCCCCCCTCTCTCTCTGTCACTAACCCCCCTCTCTCTCTGTCACTAACGCCCCTCTCTCTCTCACTAACCCCCTCTCTCTGTCACTAACCCCCTCTCTCTCTGTCACTAACCCCCGCCTCTCTCTCTGTCACTAACCCCCCTCTCTCTCTGTCACTAGCCCCCCTCCCTCTGTCACTAACCCTCTCTCTCTCTGTCACTAATCCCCCCTCTCTCTCTGTCACTAACCCCCCTCTCTCTGTCACTCGCCCCCCTCTCTCTCTGTCACTAACCCCCTTCTCTCTGCCACTAACCCCCCCCTCTCTCTCTGTCACTAACCCCCCTCTCTCTCTGTCACTAACCCCCACCCTCTCTCTCTCTGTCACTAACCCCCCTCTCTCTCTGTCACTAGCCCCCTCTCTCTCTGTCACTAACCCCCTCTCTCTCTCTGTGTCACTAACCCCCTCTCTCTCTGTCATTAACCCCCCTCTCTCTCTGTCACTAACCCCCCTCTCTCTCTGCCATTAACCCCCCCCTCTCTCTCTGTCACTAACCCCCTTCTCTCTCTGTGTCACTAACCCCCCTCTCTCTGTGTCACTAACTCCCCTCTCTCTCTCTCACTAACCCCCCTCTCTCTCTCTGTCACTAACCCCCCTCTCTCTCTCTGTCACTAACCCCCCTCTCTCTCTGTCACTAACCTCCTCTCTCTCTGTCACTAACACGCCTCTCTCTCTCTGTCACTAGCCCCCTCTCTCTCTGTCACAAACCCCCCTCTCTCTCTGTCACTAACCCCCCTCTCTCTCTCTCTGTCACTAACCACCCTCTCTCTGTCACTAACCCCCCTCTCTCTCTCTCTCTGTCACTAACCCCCCTCTCTCTCTGTCACTAACCCCCCTCTCTCTCTGTCACTAACCCCCTCCCACTCTCTCTCTGTCACTAACCCCTCTCTCTCTCTGTCACTAACCCCCTTCTCTCTCTGTCACTAACCCCCCTCTCTCTCTGTCACTAACCCCCCTCTCTCTCTGTCACTAACCCCCCGCCTCTCTCTGTCACTAACCCCCTCCCACTCTCTCTCTGTCACTAACCCCTCTCTCTCTCTGTCACTAACCCACCTCTCTCTCTGTCACTAACCCCCTCCCACTCTCTCTCTGTCACTAACCCCTCTCTCTCTCTGTCACTAACCCCCTTCTCTCTCTGTCACTAACCCCCCTCTCTCTCTGTCACTAACCCCCCTCTCTCTCTGTCACTAACCCCCCGCCTCTCTCTGTCACTAACCCCCTCCCACTCTCTCTCTGTCACTAACCCCTCTCTCTCTCTGTCACTAACCCCCCTCTCTCTCTGTCACTAACCCCCCTCTCTCTCTGTCACTAACCCCTCTCTCTCTCTGTCACTAACCCCCCTCTCTCTCTGTCACTAACCCCCCTCTCTCTCTGTCACTAACCCCCCTCTCTCTCTGTCACTAACCCCCTGCTCTCTCTGTCACTAACCCCCCTCTCTCTCTGTCACTAACCCCCCTCTCTCTCTCTCTGTCACTAACCCCCCTCTCTCTCTGTCACTAGACCCCCTCCCTCTGTCACTAACACGCCTCTCTCTCTGTCACTAACCCCCCTCTCTCTCTGTCACTAACCCCTCCCTCTCTCTGTCACTAACCCCCCTCTCTCTCTGTCACTAACCCCCCCCTCTCTCTCTGTCACTAACCCCCCTCTCTCTCTGTCACTAACCCCCCTCTCTCTGTGTCACTAACCCCCGTCTCTCTCTGCGACTAACCCCCCTCCTCTCTCTCTGTCACGAACACGCCTCTCTCTCTGTCACTAACCCCACTCTCTCTTTCTGTCACTAACCCCCTCCCTCTCTCTCTGTGTCACTAACCCCCGCCTCTCTCTCTGTCACTAACCCCCCTCTCTCTCTGTCACTAACCCCCCTCTCTCTCTGTCACTAACCCCCCTCTCTCTCTGTCACTAACCCCCCTCTCTCTCTGTCACTAACCCTTCTCTCTCTGTCACTAACCCCTCACTCTCTGTCATTAACCCCCTCTCTCTCTGTCACTAACCCCCCTCTCTCTCTGTCACTAGCCCCCTCTCTGTCTGTCACTAACCCCCCTCTCTCTCTGTCACTAACCCCCTCTCTCTCTGTCACTAACCCCCCTCTCTCTCTGTCACTAACCCCTCTCTCTCTCTCTGTCACTAACCCCACCTCTCTCTGTGTCACTAATCCCCCTCTCTCTCTGTCACTAACCCGCCCCTCTCTCTGTCACTAACCCCCCTTTCTCTCTGTCACTAACCCCACCTTTCTCTCTGTGTCACTAACCCCCCTCTCTCTCTGTCACTAACCCCCCTCTCTCTCTGTCACTAACCCCCCTCTCTCTCTGTCACTAACCCCCCCCCTCTCTCTGTCACTAACCCGCCCCTCTCTCTGTCACTAACCCCCCTTTCTCTCTGTCACTAACCCCACCTTTCTCTCTGTGTCACTAACCCCCCTCTCTCTCTGTCACTAACCCCCCTCTCTCTCTGTCACTAACCCCCCTCTCTCTCTGTCACTAGCCCCCTCTCTCTCTGTCACTAACCCCCCTCTCTCTCTCTGTCACTAACCCCCCTCTCTCTCTCTGTCACTAACCCCCTTCTCTCTCTGTGTCACTAACCCCCCTCTCTCTCTGTCACTAACCCCCCTCTCTCTCTGTCACTAACCCCCCTCTCTCTCTGTCACTAACCCCTCTCTCTCTCTGTCACTAACCCCCCTCTCTCTCTGTCACTAACCCCCCTCTCTCTCTGTCACTAGCCCCCTCTCTCTCTGTCACTAACCCCCCTCTCTCTCTGTCACTAACCCCCCTCTCTCTCTGTCCCTAACCCCCCTCTCTCTCTGCCATTAACCCCCCCCCTCTCTCTGTCACTAACCCCCTTCTCTCTCTCTGTCACTAACCCCCTTCTCTCTCTGTGTCACTAACCCCCCTCTCTCTGTGTCACTAACCCCCCTCTCTCTCTGCCATTAATCCCCCTCTCTCTCTCTGTCACTAACCCCCCTCTCTCTCTGTCACTAGCCCCCTCTCTCTCTGTCACTAACGCCCCTCTCTCTCTGTCAATAACCCCCCTCTCTCTCTCTGTCACTAACCCCCCTCTCTCTGTCACTAACCCCCCTCTCTCTCTCTCTGTCACTAACCCCCCTCTCTCTCTGTCACTAACCCCCCTCTCTCTCTGTCACTAACCCCCTCCCACTCTCTCTCTGTCACTAACCCCTCTCTCTCTCTGTCACTAATCCCCCTCTCTCTCTGTCACTAACCCCCCTCTCTCTCTGTCACTAACCCCCCTCTCTCTCTCTGTCACTAACCCCCCTCTCTCTCTGTCACTAGCCCCCCTCCCTCTGTCACTAACCCCCTCTCTCTCTGTCACTAACCCCCCTCCCTCTGTCACTAATCCCCCCCTCTCTCTCTGTCACTAACCCCCCTCTCTCTCTGTCACTAACCCCCTCCCACTCTCTCTCTGTCACTAACCCCCTTCTCTCTGTCACTAACCCCCCCTCTCTCTCTGTCACTAACCCCCCTCTCTCTCTGTCACTCATCCCCCTCTCTCTCTGTCACTCATCCCTCTCTCTCTCTGTCACTATCCCCCCCCTCTCTCTGTCACTAACCCCCCTCTCTCTGTCACTAACCCCCCTCTCTCTGTCACTAACCCCCCTCTCTCTGTCACTAACACCCCTCTCTCTGTCACTAACCCCCTCTCTCTGTCACTAACCCCCTCTCTCTCTCTGTCACTAACCCCCCTCTCTTTCTGTCACTAACCCCCCTCTCTCTGTCACTAACCCCCCTCTCTCTCTCTGTCACTAACCCCCCCCTCTCTCTGTCACTAACCCCCCTCTCTCTCTGTCACTAACCCCCCTCACTCTCTGTCACTAACCCCCCTCTCTCTCTGTCACTCATCCCCCTCTCTCTCTGTCACTCATCCCTCTCTCTCTCTGTCACTATCCCCCCCCTCTCTCTGTCACTAACACCCCTCTCTCTGTCACTAACCCCCTCTCTCTGTCACTAACCCCCGCCTCTCTCTCTGTCACTAACCCCCCTCTCTCTGTCACTCGCCCCCCTCCATCTGTCACTCGCCCCCCTCCATCTGTCACTAACCCCCTCTCTCTCTGTCACTAACCCCCTCTCTCTCTGTCACAAACCCCCTCTCTCTCTCTGTCACTAACCCCCTTCTCTCTGTCACTAACCCCCCTCACTCTCTGTCACTAACCCCCTTCTCTCTGTCACTAACCCCCTCTCTCTCTCTCTCACTAACCCCCTCTCTCTCTGTCACTAACCCCCTCTCTCTCTGTCACTAACCCCCGCCTCTCTCTCTGTCACTAACCCCCCTCTCTCTCTGTCACTAGCCCCCCTCCCTCTTTCACTAACCCCCTCTCTCTCTGTCACTAACCCCCCTCTCTCTGTCACTAACCCCCGCCTCTCTCTCTGTCACTAACCCCCCTCTCTCTCTGTCACTAACCCCCCTCTCTCTCTGTCACTAACCCCCCCCTCTCTCTCTGTCACTAACCCCCTCTCTCTCTGTCACTAACCCCCGCCTCTCTCTCTGTCACTAACCCCCCTCTCTCTCTGTCACTAGCCCCCCTCCCTCTTTCACTAACCCCCTCTCTCTCTGTCACTAACCCCCTCTCTCTCTGTCACTAACCCCCCTCCCTCTGTCACTAATCCCCCCTCTGTCTCTGTCACTAACCCCCCTCTCTCTGTCACTAACCCCCCTCTCTCTGTCACTCGCCCCCCTCTCTCTCTGTCACTAACCCCCTTCTCTCTGTCACTAACCCCCTCTCTCTCTCTGTCACTAACCCCCTTCTCTCTGTCACTCACCCCCCTCTCTCTCTGTCACTAACCCCCCTCTCTCTCTGTCACTAACCCCCCTCTCTCTCTGTCACTAACACGCCTCTCTCTCTGTCACTAACCCCCCTCTCTCTCTCTGTCACTAACCCCCCTCTCTCTCTGTCACTAACCCCCGCCTCTCTCTCTGTCACTAACCCCCCTCTCTCTCTGTCACTAACCCCCCTCTCTCTCTGTCACTAACCCCCCTCTCTCTCTCACTAACCCCTTCTCTCTGTCACTAACCCCCTCTCTCTCTGTCACTAACCCCCGCCTCTCTCTCTGTCACTAACCCCCCTCTCTCTCTGTCACTAGCCCCCCTCCCTCTGTCACTAACCCTCTCTCTCTCTGTCACTAATCCCCCCTCTCTCTCTGTCACTAACCCCCCTCTCTCTGTCACTCGCCCCCCTCTCTCTCTGTCACTAACCCCCTTCTCTCTGTCACTAACCCCCTCTCTCTCTCTGTCACTAACCCCCTTCTCTCTGTCACTAACCCCCTCTCTCTCTCTGCGACTAACCCCCCTCCTCTCTCTCTGTCACTAACACGCCTCTCTCTCTGTCACTAACCCCCCTCTCTCTCTCTGTCACTTACCCCCCTCTCTCTGTCACTAACCCCACTCTCTCTTTCTGTCACTAACCCCCTCCCCCTCTCTCTGTGTCACTAACCCCCGTCTCTCTCTGCGACTGACCCCCCTCCTCTCTCTCTGTCACTAACCCCCCCCTCTCTCTCTGTCACTAACCCCCCTCTCTCTCTGTCACTAACCCCCCTCTCTCTCTGTCACTAACCCCCCTCTCTCTCTGTCACTAACCCTTCTCTCTCTGTCACTAACCCCTCACTCTCTGTCATTAACCCCCTCTCTCTCTGTCACTAACCCCCCTCTCTCTCTGTCACTAGCCCCCTCTCTGTCTGTCACTAACCCCCCTCTCTCCCTCTGTCACTAGCCCCTTCTCTCTCTGTCACTAAACCCCTCTCTCTCTGTCACTAACCCCCCTCTCTCTGTCACTTACCCCCCTCTCTCTGTCACTAACCCCCCCTCTCTCTGTCACTAAACCCTCTCTCTCTCTGTCACTAACCCCTGTCTCTCTCTGTCACTAACCCCCCTCTCTCTCTGTCACTAACCCCCCTCTCTCTCTGTCACTAACCCCCCTCTCTCTCTGTCACTAGCCCCCTCTCTCTCTGTCACTAACCCCCCTCTCTCTCTCTGTCACTAACCCCCCCTCTCTCTCTGTCACTACCCCCCTCTCTCTCTCTGTCACTAACCCCCCTCTCTCTCTGTCACTAGCCCCCTCTCTCTCTGTCACTAACCCCCCTCTCTCTCTGTCATTAACCCCCCTCTCTCTCTGTCACTAACCCCCCTCTCTCTCTGCCATTAACCCCCCCCTCTCTCTCTGTCACTAACCCCCCTCTCTCTCTGTCACTAACCCCCTCTCTCTCTCTGTCACTTACCCCCCTCTCTCTGTCACTAACCCCACTCTCTCTTTCTGTCACTAACCCCCTCCCTCTCTCTCTGTGTCACTAACCCCCGCCTCTCTCTCTGTCACTAACCCCCCTCTCTCTCTGTCACTAACCCCCCTCTCTCTCTGTCACTAACCCCCCTCTCTCTCTGTCACTAACCCTTCTCTCTCTGTCACTAACCCCTCACTCTCTGTCATTAACCCCCTCTCTCTCTGTCACTAACCCCCCTCTCTCTCTGTCACTAACCCCCCTCTCTCTCTGTCACTAACCCCCCTCTCTCTCTGTCACTAAATCTTCTCTCTCTGTCACTAACCCCTCACTCTCTGTCATTAACCCCCTCTCTCTCTGTCATTAACCCCCTCTCTCTCTGTCACTAACCCCCCTCTCTCTCTGTCACTAGCCCCCTCTCTCTCTGTCACTAACCCCCCTCTCTCTCTGTCACTAACCCCCCTCTCTCTGTCACTAACCCCCCTCTCTCTGTCACTCGCCCCCCTCTCTCTCTGTCACTAACCCCCTTCTCTCTGTCACTAACCCCCTCTCTCTCTCTGTCACTAACCCCCTTCTCTCTGTCACTAACCCCCCTCTCTCTCTGTCACTAACCCCCGCCTCTCTCTCTGTCTCTAACCCCCCTCTCTCTCTGTCACTAACCCCCCTCTCTCTCTCACTAACCCCCTCTCTCTGTCACTAACCCCCTCTCTCTCTGTCACTAACCCCCGCCTCTCTCTCTGTCACTAACCCCCCTCTCTCTCTGTCACTAGCCCCCCTCCCTCTGTCACTAACCCTCTCTCTCTCTGTCACTAATCCCCCCTCTCTCTCTGTCACTAACCCCCCTCTCTCTGTCACTCGCCCCCCTCTCTCTCTGTCACTAACCCCCTTCTCTCTGTCACGAACCCCCTCTCTCTCTCTGTCACTAACCCCCTTCTCTCTGTCACTAACCCCCTCTCTCTCTCTGTCACTAACCCCCCCCTCTCTCTCTGTCACTAACCCCCCTCTCTCTCTGTCACTAACCCCCCCCTCACTCTCTGTCACTAACCCCCTTCTCTCTCTGTCACTAGCCCCCTCTCTCTCTGTCACTAACCCCCCTCTCTCTCTGTCACTAACCCCCCTCTCTCTGTCACTAACCCCCCTCTCTCTGTCACTCGCCCCCCTCTCTCTCTGTCACTAACCCCCTTCTCTCTGTCACTAACCCCCTCTCTCTCTCTGTCACTAACCCCCTTCTCTCTGTCACTAACCCCCCTCTCTCTCTGTCACTAACCCCCGCCTCTCTCTCTGTCTCTAACCCCCCTCTCTCTCTGTCACTAACCCACCTCTCTCTCTCACTAACCCCCTCTCTCTGTCACTAACCCCCTCTCTCTCTGTCACTAACCCCCGCCTCTCTCTCTGTCACTAACCCCCCTCTCTCTCTGTCACTAGCCCCCCTCCCTCTGTCACTAACCCTCTCTCTCTCTGTCACTAATCCCCCCTCTCTCTCTGTCACTAACCCCCCTCTCTCTGTCACTCGCCCCCCTCTCTCTCTGTCACTAACCCCCCTCTCTCTCTGTCACTAACCCCCCCCTCTCTCTCTGTCACTAACCCCCTTCTCTCTCTGTCACTAACCCCCCTCTCTCTGTGTCACTAACCCCCGTCTCTCTCTGCGACTAACCCCCCTCCTCTCTCTCTGTCACTAACACGCCTCTCTTTCTGTCACTAACCCCCCTCTCTCTGTCACTAACCCCCCCTCTCTCTGTCACTAAACCCTCTCTCTCTCTGTCACTAACCCCTGTCTCTCTCTGTCACTAACCCCCCTCTCTCTCTGTCACTAACCCCCCTCTCTCTCTGTCACTAACCCCCCTCTCTCTCTGTCACTAGCCCCCTCTCTCTCTGTCACTAGCACCCTCTCTCTCTGTCACTAACCCCCTCTCTCTCTCTGTCACTACCCCCCTCTCTCTCTCTGTCACTAACCCCCCTCTCTCTCTGTCACTAGCCCCCTCTCTCTCTGTCACTAACCCCCCTCTCTCTCTGTCATTAACCCCCCTCTCTCTCTGTCACTAACCCCCCTCTCTCTCTGCCATTAACCCCCCCCTCTCTCTCTGTCACTAACCCCCCTCTCTCTCTGTCACTAACCCCCTTCTCTCTCTGTGTCACTAACCCCCCTCTCTCTGTGTCACTAACCCCCCTCTCTCTCTCACTAACCCCCCTCTCTCTCTCTGTCACTAACCCCCCTCTCTCTCTCTGTCACTAACCTCCTCTCTCTCTGTCACTAACACGCCTCTCTCTCTCTGTCACTAGCCCCCTCTCTCTCTGTCACTAACCCCCCTCTCTCTCTGTCACTAACCCCCCTCTCTCTCTGTCATTAACCCCCCTCTCTCTCTGTCACTAACCCCCCTCTCTCTCTGTCACTAACCCCCCTCTCTCTCTGTCACTAACCCCTCTCTCTCTCTGTCACTAACCTCCTCTCTGTCACTAACACGCCTCTCTCTCTCTGTCACTAACCCCCTCTCTCTCTGTCACTAACCCCCCTCTCTCTCTGTCACTAACCCCCTTCTCTCTGTCACTAACCCCCTCTCTCTCTCTGTCACTAACCCCCTTCTCTCTGTCACTAACCCCCCTCTCTCTCTGTCACTAACCCCCGCCTCTCTCTCTGTCTCTAACCCCCCTCTCTCTCTGTCACTAACCCCCTCTCTCTCTCACTAACCCCCTCTCTCTGTCACTAACCCCCTCTCTCTCTGTCACTAACCCCCGCCTCTCTCTCTGTCACTAACCCCCCTCTCTCTCTGTCACTAGCCCCCCTCCCTCTGTCACTAACCCTCTCTCTCTCTGTCACTAATCCCCCCTCTCTCTCTGTCACTAACCCCCCTCTCTCTGTCACTCGCCCCCCTCTCTCTCTGTCACTAACCCCCTTCTCTCTGTCACGAACCCCCTCTCTCTCTCTGTCACTAACCCCCTTCTCTCTGTCACTAACCCCCTCTCTCTCTCTGTCACTAACCCCCCCCTCTCTCTCTGTCACTAACCCCCCTCTCTCTCTGTCACTAACCCCCCCCTCACTCTCTGTCACTAACCCCCTTCTCTCTCTGTCACTAGCCCCCTCTCTCTCTGTCACTAACCCCCCTCTCTCTCTGTCACTAACCCCCCTCTCTCTGTCACTAACCCCCCTCTCTCTGTCACTAACCCCCTCTCTCTCTGTCACTAACCCCCTTCTCTCTGTCACTAACCCCCTCTCTCTCTCTGTCACTAACCCCCTTCTCTCTGTCACTAACCCCCCTCTCTCTCTGTCACTAACCCCCGCCTCTCTCTCTGTCTCTAACCCCCCTCTCTCTCTGTCACTAACCCACCTCTCTCTCTCACTAACCCCCTCTCTCTGTCACTAACCCCCTCTCTCTCTGTCACTAACCCCCGCCTCTCTCTCTGTCACTAACCCCCCTCTCTCTCTGTCACTAGCCCCCCTCCCTCTGTCACTAACCCTCTCTCTCTCTGTCACTAATCCCCCCTCTCTCACTGTCACTAACCCCCCTCTCTCAGTCACTAACCCCCCTCTCTCTCTGTCACTAACCCCCCTCTCTCTCTGTCACTAACCCCCCCCTCTCTCTCTGTCACTAACCCCCTTCTCTCTCTGTCACTAACCCCCCTCTCTCTGTGTCACTAACCCCCGTCTCTCTCTGCGACTAACCCCCCTCCTCTCTCTCTGTCACTAACACGCCTCTCTTTCTGTCACTAACCCCCCTCTCTCTGTCACTAACCCCCCCTCTCTCTGTCACTAAACCCTCTCTCTCTCTGTCACTAACCCCTGTCTCTCTCTGTCACTAACCCCCCTCTCTCTCTGTCACTAACCCCCCTCTCTCTCTGTCACTAACCCCCCTCTCTCTCTGTCACTAGCCCCCTCTCTCTCTGTCACTAGCACCCTCTCTCTCTGTCACTAACCCCCTCTCTCTCTCTGTCACTACCCCCCTCTCTCTCTCTGTCACTAACCCCCCTCTCTCTCTGTCACTAGCCCCCTCTCTCTCTGTCACTAACCCCCCTCTCTCTCTGTCATTAACCCCCCTCTCTCTCTGTCACTAACCCCCCTCTCTCTCTGCCATTAACCCCCCCCTCTCTCTCTGTCACTAACCCCCCTCTCTCTCTGTCACTAACCCCCTTCTCTCTCTGTGTCACTAACCCCCCTCTCTCTGTGTCACTAACCCCCCTCTCTCTCTCACTAACCCCCCTCTCTCTCTCTGTCACTAACCCCCCTCTCTCTCTCTGTCACTAACCTCCTCTCTCTCTGTCACTAACACGCCTCTCTCTCTCTGTCACTAGCCCCCTCTCTCTCTGTCACTAACCCCCCTCTCTCTCTGTCACTAACCCCCCTCTCTCTCTGCCATTAACCCCCCCCTCTCTCTCTGTCACTAACCCCCCTCTCTCTCTGTCACTAACCCCCTTCTCTCTCTGTGTCACTAACCCCCCTCTCTCTGTGTCACTAACCCCCCTCTCTCTCTCACTAACCCCCCTCTCTCTCTCTGTCACTAACCCCCCTCTCTCTCTCTGTCACTAACCCCCCTCTCTCTCTGTCACTAGACCCCCTCCCTCTGTCACTAGCCCCCTCTCTCTCTGTCACTAACCCCCCTCTCTCTCTGTCACTAACCCCCCTCTCTCTCTCTGTCACTAACCCCCCTCTCTCTCTGTCACTAACCCCCCTCTCTCTCTGTCACTAACCCTTCTCTCTCTGTCACTAACCCCTCACTCTCTGTCATTAACCCCCTCTCTCTCTGTCACTAACCCCCCTCTCTCTCTGTCACTAGCCCCCTCTCTCTCTGTCACTAACCCCCCTCTCTCTCTGTCACTAACCCTCCTCTCTCTCTGTCACTAACCCCCCTCTCTCTCTGTCACTAACCCCCCTCTCTCTCTGTCACTAAATCTTCTCTCTCTGTCACTAACCCCTCACTCTCTGTCATTAACCCCCTCTCTCTCTGTCACTAACCCCCCTCTCTCTCTGTCACTAGCCACCTCTCTCTCTGTCACTAACCCCTCTCTCTCTCTGTCACTAACCCCCCTCTCTCTGTCACTAACCCCCCTCTCTCTGTCACTCGCCCCCCTCTCTCTCTGTCACTAACCCCCTTCTCTCTGTCACTAACCCCCTCTCTCTCTCTGTCACTAACCCCCCTCTCTCTCTGTCACTAACCCGCCTCTCTCTCTGTCACTAACCCCCGCCTCTCTCTCTGTCTCTAACCCCCCTCTCTCTCTGTCACTAACCCCCCTCTCTCTCTCACTAACCCCCTCTCTCTGTCACTTACCCCCTCTCTCTCTGTCACTAACCCCCGCCTCTCTCTCTGTCACTAACCCCCCTCTCTCTCTGTCACTAGCCCCCCTCCCTCTGTCACTAACCCTCTCTCTCTCTGTCACTAATCCCCCCTCTCTCTCTGTCACTAACCCCCCTCTCTCTGTCACTCGCCCCCCTCTCTCTCTGTCACTAACCCCCTTCTCTCTGTCACGAACCCCCTCTCTCTCTCGGTCACTAACCCCCTTCTCTCTGTCACTAACCCCCTCTCTCTCTCTGTCACTAACCCCCCCCTCTCTCTCTGTCACTAACCCCCCTCTCTCTCTGTCACTAACCCCCCCCTCTCTCTCTGTCACTAACCCCCTTCTCTCTCTGTCACTAACCCCCCTCTCTCTGTGTCACTAACCCCCGTCTCTCTCTGCGACTAACCCCCCTCCTCTCTCTCTGTCACTGACCCCCCTCTCTCTCTGTCACTAACCCCCCTCTCTCTGTCACTAACCCCTGTCTCTCTCTGTCACTAACCCCCCTCTCTCTCTGTCACTAACCCCCCTCTCTCTGTCACTAAACCCTCTCTCTCTCTGTCACTAACCCCTGTCTCTCTGTCACTAACCCCCCTCTCTCTGTCACTAACCCCCCCTCTCTCTGTCACTAAACCCTCTCTCTCTCTGTCACTAACCCCTGTCTCTCTCTGTCACTAACCCCCCTCTCTCTCTGTCACTAACCCCCATCTCTCTCTGTCACTAACCCCCCTCTCTCTCTGTCACTAGCCCCCTCTCTCTCTGTCACTAGCACCCTCTCTCTCTGTCACTAACCCCCTCTCTCTCTCTGTCACTACCCCCCTCTCTCTCTCTGTCACTAACCCCCCTCTCTCTCTGTCACTAGCCCCCTCTCTCTCTGTCACTAACCCCCCTCTCTCTCTGTCACTAGCCCCCCTCCCTCTGTCACTAACCCTCTCTCTCTCTGTCACTAATCCCCCCTCTCTCTCTGTCACTAACCCCCCTCTCTCTGTCACTCGCCCCCCTCTCTCTCTGTCACTAACCCCCTTCTCTCTGTCACGAACCCCCTCTCTCTCTCTGTCACTAACCCCCTTCTCTCTGTCACTAACCCCCTCTCTCTCTCTGTCACTAACCCCCCCCTCTCTCTCTGTCACTAACCCCCCTCTCTCTCTGTCACTAACCCCCCCCTCACTCTCTGTCACTAACCCCCTTCTCTCTCTGTCACTAGCCCCCTCTCTCTCTGTCACTAACCCCCCTCTCTCTCTGTCACTAACCCCCCTCTCTCTGTCACTAACCCCTCTCTCTCTGTCACTCGCCCCCCTCTCTCTCTGTCACTAACCCCCTTCTCTCTGTCACTAACCCCCTCTCTCTCTCTGTCACTAACCCCCTTCTCTCTGTCACTAACCCCCCTCTCTCTCTGTCACTAACCCCCGCCTCTCTCTCTGTCTCTAACCCCCCTCTCTCTCTGTCACTAACCCACCTCTCTCTCTCACTAACCCCCTCTCTCTGTCACTAACCCCCTCTCTCTCTGTCACTAACCCCCGCCTCTCTCTCTGTCACTAACCCCCCTCTCTCTCTGTCACTAGCCCCCCTCCCTCTGTCACTAACCCTCTCTCTCTCTGTCACTAATCCCCCCTCTCTCTCTGTCACTAACCCCCCTCTCTCTGTCACTCGCCCCCCTCTCTCTCTGTCACTAACCCCCCTCTCTCTCTGTCACTAACCCCCCCCTCTCTCTCTGTCACTAACCCCCTTCTCTCTCTGTCACTAACCCCCCTCTCTCTGTGTCACTAACCCCCGTCTCTCTCTGCGACTAACCCCCCTCCTCTCTCTCTGTCACTAACACGCCTCTCTTTCTGTCACTAACCCCCCTCTCTCTGTCACTAACCCCCCCTCTCTCTGTCACTAAACCCTCTCTCTCTCTGTCACTAACCCCTGTCTCTCTCTGTCACAAACCCCCTCTCTCTCTGTCACTAACCCCCCTCTCTCTCTGTCACTAACCCCCCTCTCTCTCTGTCACTAGCCCCCTCTCTCTCTGTCACTAGCACCCTCTCTCTCTGTCACTAACCCCCTCTCTCTCTCTGTCACTACCCCCCTCTCTCTCTCTGTCACTAACCCCCCTCTCTCTCTATCACTAGCCCCCTCTCTCTCTGTCACTAACCCCCCTCTCTCTCTGTCATTAACCCCCCTCTCTCTCTGTCACTAAGCCCCCTCTCTCTCTGCCATTAACCCCCCCCTCTCTCTCTGTCACTAACCCCCCTCTCTCTCTGTCACTAACCCCCTTCTCTCTCTGTGTCACTAACCCCCTCTCTCTGTGTCACTAACCCCCCTCTCTCTCTCACTAACCCCCCTCTCTCTCTCTGTCACTAACCCCCCTCTCTCTCTCTGTCACTAACCTCCTCTCTCTCTGTCACTAACACGCCTCTCTCTCTCTGTCACTAGCCCCCTCTCTCTCTGTCACTAACCCCCCTCTCTCTCTGTCACTAACCCCCCTCTCTCTCTGTCATTAACCCCCCTCTCTCTCTGTCACTAACCCCCCTCTCTCTCTGCCATTAACCCCCCCCTCTCTCTCTGTCACTAACCCCCCTCTCTCTCTGTCACTAACCCCCTTCTCTCTCTGTGTCACTAACCCCCCTCTCTCTGTGTCACTAACCCCCCTCTCTCTCTCACTAACCCCCCTCTCTCTCTCTGTCACTAACCCCCCTCTCTCTCTCTGTCACTAACCCCCCTCTCTCTCTGTCACTAGACCCCCTCCCTCTGTCACTAGCCCCCTCTCTCTCTGTCACTAACCCCCCTCTCTCTCTGTCACTAACCCCCCTCTCTCTCTCTGTCACTAACCCCCCTCTCTCTCTGTCACTAACCCCCCTCTCTCTCTGTCACTAACCCTTCTCTCTCTGTCACTAACCCCTCACTCTCTGTCATTAACCCCCTCTCTCTCTGTCACTAACCCCCCTCTCTCTCTGTCACTAGCCCCCTCTCTCTCTGTCACTAACCCCCCTCTCTCTCTGTCACTAACCCTCCTCTCTCTCTGTCACTAACCCCCCTCTCTCTCTGTCACTAACCCCCCTCTCTCTCTGTCACTAAATCTTCTCTCTCTGTCACTAACCCCTCACTCTCTGTCATTAACCCCCTCTCTCTCTGTCACTAACTCCCCTCTCTCTCTGTCACTAGCCACCTCTCTCTCTGTCACTAACCCCCCTCTCTCTCTGTCACTAACCCCCCTCTCTCTGTCACTAACCCCCCTCTCTCTGTCACTCGCCCCCCTCTCTCTCTGTCACTAACCCCCTTCTCTCTGTCACTAACCCCCTCTCGCTCTCTGTCACTAACCCCCCTCTCTCTCTGTCACTAACCCGCCTCTCTCTCTGTCACTAACCCCCGCCTCTCTCTCTGTCTCTAACCCCCCTCTCTCTCTGTCACTAACCCCCCTCTCTCTCTCACTAACCCCCTCTCTCTGTCACTAACCCCCTCTCTCTCTGTCACTAACCCCCGCCTCTCTCTCTGTCACTAACCCCCCTCTCTCTCTGTCACTAGCCCCCCTCCCTCTGTCACTAACCCTCTCTCTCTCTGTCACTAATCCCCCCTCTCTCTCTGTCACTAACCCCCCTCTCTCTGTCACTCGCCCCCCTCTCTCTCTGTCACTAACCCCCTTCTCTCTGTCACGAACCCCCTCTCTCTCTCTGTCACTAACCCCCTTCTCTCTGTCACTTACCCCCTCTCTCTCTCTGTCACTAACCCCCCCCTCTCTCTCTGTCACTAACCCCCCTCTCTCTCTGTCACTAACCCCCCCCTCTCTCTCTGTCACTAACCCCCTTCTCTCTCTGTCACTAACCCCCCTCTCTCTGTGTCACTAACCCCCGTCTCTCTCTGCGACTAACCCCCCTCCTCTCTCTCTGTCACTGACCCCCCTCTCTCTCTGTCACTAACCCCCCTCTCTCTGTCACTAACCCCTGTCTCTCTCTGTCACTAACCCCCCTCTCTCTCTGTCACTAACCCCCCTCTCTCTGTCACTAAACCCTCTCTCTCTCTGTCACTAACCCCTGTCTCTCTGTCACTAACCCCCCTCTCTCTGTCACTAACCCCCCCTCTCTCTGTCACTAAACCCTCTCTCTCTCTGTTACTAACCCCTGTCTCTCTCTGTCACTAACCCCCCTCTCTCTCTGTCACTAACCCCCCTCTCTCTCTGTCACTAACCCCCCTCTCTCTCTGTCACTAGCCCCCTCTCTCTCTGTCACTAGCACCCTCTCTCTCTGTCACTAACCCCCTCTCTCTCTCTGTCACTACCCCCCTCTCTCTCTCTGTCACTAACCCCCCTCTCTCTCTGTCACTAGCCCCCTCTCTCTCTGTCACTAACCCCCCTCTCTCTCTGTCATTAACCCCCCTCTCTCTCTGTCACTAACCCCCCTCTCTCTCTGCCATTAACCCCCCCCTCTCTCTCTGTCACTAACCCCCCTCTCTCTCTGTCACTAACCCCCCTCTCTCTCTGTCATTAACCCCCCTCTCTCTCTGTCACTAACCCCCCTCTCTCTCTGCCATTAACCCCCCCCTCTCTCTCTGTCACTAACCCCCCTCTCTCTCTGTCACTAACCCCCTTCTCTCTCTGTGTCACTAACCCCCCTCTCTCTGTGTCACTAACCCCCCTCTCTCTCTCACTAACCCCCCTCTCTCTCTCTGTCACTAACCCCCCTCTCTCTCTCTGTCACTAACCCCCCTCTCTCTCTGTCACTAGACCCCCTCCCTCTGTCACTAGCCCCCTCTCTCTCTGTCACTAACCCCCCTCTCTCTCTGTCACTAACCCCCCTCTCTCTCTCTGTCACTAACCCCCCTCTCTCTGTCACTAACCCCTCTCTCTCTCTCTCTCTGTCACTAACCCCCCTCTCTCTCTGTCACTAACCCCCCTCTCTCTCTGTCACTAACCCCCCTCTCTCTCTGTCACTAACACCCCCCTCTCTCTGTCACTAACCCCCCTCTCTCTCTGTCACTAACCCCCCCCCTCTCTGTCACTAACCCCCCCCCTCTCTGTCACTAACCCCCCCCCCTCTCTGTCACTAACCCCCCTCTCTCTCTGTCACTAACCCCCCTCTCTCTCTGTCACTAACCCGCCTCTCTCTCTGTCACTAACCCCCCTCTCTCTCTGTCACTAACCCCCCTCACTCTCTGTCACTAACCCCCCTCTCTCTCTGTCACTAACCCCCCTCTCTCTCTCTCTGTCACTAACCCCCCTCTCTCTCTGTCACTAGACCCCCTCCCTCTGTCACTAACCCCCTCTCTCTCTCTGTCACTAACCCCCCCCTCTCTCTCTGTCACTAACCTCCTCTCTCTCTGTCACTAACACGCCTCTCTCTCTGTCACTAACATGCCTCTCTCTCTGTCACTAACCCCCCTCTCTCTCTGTCACTAACCCCCCTCTCTCTCTGTCACTAACCCTCCCCTCTCTCTCTGTCACTAACCCCCCTCTCTCTCTGTCACTAACCCCCCTCTCTCTGTGTCACTAACCCCCGTCTCTCTCTGCGACTAACCCCCCTCCTCTCTCTCTGTCACGAACACGCCTCTCTCTCTGTCACTAACCCCCCCCTCTCTCTCTGTCACTTACCCCCCTCTCTCTGTCACTAACCCCACTCTCTCTTTCTGTCACTAACCCCCTCCCTCTCTCTCTGTGTCACTAACCCCCGCCTCTCTCTCTGTCACTAACCCCCCTCTCTCTCTGTCACTAACCCCCCTCTCTCTCTGTCACTAACCCCCCTCTCTCTCTGTCACTAACCCCCCTCTCTCTCTGTCACTAACCCTTCTCTCTCTGTCACTAACCCCTCACTCTCTGTCATTAACCCCCTCTCTCTCTGTCACTAACCCCCCTCTCTCTCTGTCACTAGCCCCCTCTCTGTCTGTCACTAACCCCCCTCTCTCCCTCTGTCACTAGCCCCCTCTCCCTCTGTCACTAACCCCCCTCTCTCTCTGTCACTAACCCTTCTCTCTCTGTCACTAACCCTTCTCTCTCTGTCACTAACCCCTCACTCTCTGTCATTAACCCCCTCTCTCTCTGTCACTAACCCCCCTCCCTCTGTCACTAATCCCCCCTCTCTCTCTGTCACTAACCCCCCTCACTCTCTGTCACTAACCCCCTTCTCTCTGTCACTAACCCCCTCTCTCTCTCTGTCACTAACCCCCGACTCTCTCTCTGTCACTAACCCCCCTCTCTCTCTGTCACTAACCCCCCTCTCTCTGTCACTAACCCCCCCCTCTCTCTCTGTCACTAACCCCCCTCTCTCTCTCTGTCACTAACCCCACCTCTCTCTCTGTCACTAACCCCCCTCTCTCTGTCACTAACCCCCCCCTCTCTCTCTGTCACTAACCCCCCTCTCTCTCTCTGTCACTAACCCCCGCCTCTCTCTCTGTCACTAACCCCCCTCACTCTGTCACTCGCCCCCCTCCATCTGTCACTAACCCCCTCTCTCTCTCTGTCACTAACCCCCTTCTCTCTGTCACTAACCCCCCTCACTCTCTGTCACTAACCCCCTTCTCTCTGTCACTAACCCCCTCTCTCTCTCTGTCACTAACCCCCGACTCTCTCTCTGTCACTAACCCTCCTCTCTCTCTGTCACTAACCCCCCTCTCTCTGTCACTAACCCCCCCCTCTCTCTCTGTCACTAACCCCCTCTCTCTCTCTGTCACTAACCCCCCTCTCTCTCTCACTAACCCCCTCTCTCTCTGTCACTAACACCCTCTCTCTCTGTCACTAACCCCCGCCTCTCTCTCTGTCACTATCCCCCCTCTCTCTCTGTCACTAGCCTCCCTCCCTCTTTCACTAACCCCCTCTCTCTCTGTCACTAACCCCCCTCTCTCTGTCACTCGCCCCCCTCCATCTGTCACTAACCCCCTCTCTCTCTGTCACAAACCCCCTCTCTCTCTCTGTCACTAACCCCCTTCTCTCTGTCACTAACCCCCCTCACTCTCTGTCACTAACCCCCTTCTCTCTGTCACTAACCCCCTCTCTCTCTCTGTCACTAACCCCCGACTCTCTCTCTGTCACTAACCCCCCTCTCTCTCTGTCACTAACCCCCCTCTCTCTGTCACTAACCCCCCCCTCTCTCTCTGTCACTAACCCCCCTCTCTCTCTCTGTCACTAACCCCACCTCTCTCTCTGTGTCACTAACCCCCCTCTCTCTCTCACTAACCCCCTCTCTCTCTGTCACTAACCCCCTCTCTCTCTGTCACTAACCCCCGCCTCTCTCTCTGTCACTAACCCCCCTCTCTCTCTGTCACTAGCCCCCCTCCCTCTTTCACTAACCCCCTCTCTCTCTGTCACTAACCCCCCTCCCTCTGTCACTAATCCCCCCTCTCTCTCTGTCACTAACCCCCCTCTCTCTCTTTCACTAACCCCCCTCTCTCTCTGTCACTAACCCCCCTCTCTCTCTGTCACTAACCCCCCTCTCTCTGTCACTAACCCCCCTCTCTCTGTCACTCGCCCCCCTCTCTCTCTGTCACTAACCCGCTTCTCTCTGTCACTAACCCCCTCTCTCTCTCTGTCACTAACCCCCTTCTCTCTGTCACTAACCCCCCTCTCTCTCTGTCACTAACCCCCGCCTCTCTCTCTGTCACTAACCCCCCTCTCTCTCTGTCACTAACCCCCCTCTCTCTCTCACTAACCCCCTCTCTCTCTGTCACTAGCCCCCGCCTCTCTCTCTGTCACTAACCCCCCTCTCTCTCTGTCACTAGCCCCCCTCCCTCTGTCACTAACCCTCTCTCTCTCTGTCACTAATCCCCCCTCTCTCTCTGTCACTAACCCCCCTCTCTCTGTCACTCGCCCCCCTCTCTCTCTGTCACTAACCCCCTTCTCTCTGTCACTAACCCCCTCTCTCTCTCTGTCACTAACCCCCTTCTCTCTGTCACTAACCCCTCTCTCTCTCTGTCACTAACCCCCCCCCTCTCTCTCTGTCACTAACCCCCCTCTCTCTCTGTCACTAACCCCCCCCTCTCTCTCTGTCACTAACCCCCCTCTCTCTCTGTCACTAACCCCCCTCTCTCTCTGTCACTAACCCCCCTCTCTCTGTGTCACTAACCCCCGTCTCTCTCTGCGACTAACCCCCCTCCTCTCTCTCTGTCACTAACACGCCTCTCTCTCTGTCACTAACCCCCCTCTCTCTCTCTGTCACTTACCCCCCTCTCTCTGTCACTAATCCCCCCCTCTCTCTCTGTCACTAACCTCCTCTCTCTCTGTCACTAACACGCCTCTCTCTCTGTCACTAACCCCCCTCTCTCTCTGTCACTAACCCCCCGCTCTCTCTGTCACTAACCCTTCTCTCTCTGTCACTAACCCCTCACTCTCTGTCATTAACCTCCTCTCTCTCTGTCACTAACCCCCCTCTCTCTCTGTCACTAGCCCCCTCTCTGTCTGTCACTAACCCCCCTCTCTCCCTCTGTCACTAGCCCTCTCTCCCTCTGTCACTAGCCCCCTCTCCCTCTGTCACTAGCCCCTTCTCTCTCTGTCACTAACCCCCTCTCTCTCTGTCACTAACCCCCCTCTCTCTGTCACTAACCCCCCTCTCTCTGTCACTAACCCCCCCTCTCTCTGTCACTAACCCCTGTCTCTCTCTGTCACTAACCCCCCTCTCTCTCTGTCACTAACCCCCCTCTCTCTCTGTCACTAACCCCCCTCTCTCTCTGTCACTAGCCCCCTCTCTCTCTGTCACTAACCCCCTCTCTCTCTCTGTCACTACCCCCCTCTCTCTCTCTGTCACTAACCCCCCTCTCTCTCTGTCACTAGCCCCCTCTCTCTCTGTCACTAACCCCCCTCTCTCTCTGTCACTAACCCCCCTCTCTCTCTGTCACTAACCCCCCTCTCTCTCTGTCACTAACACCCCCCTCTCTCTGTCACTAACCCCCCTCTCTCTCTGTCACTAACCCCCCCCCTCTCTGTCACTAACCCCCCCCCTCTCTGTCACTAACCCCCCCCCTCTCTGTCACTAACCCCCCCCCTCTCTGTCACTAACCCCCCTCTCTCTCTGTCACTAACCCCCCTCTCTCTCTGTCACTAACCCGCCTCTCTCTCTGTCACTAACCCCCCTCTCTCTCTGTCACTAACCCCCCTCACTCTCTGTCACTAACCCCCCTCTCTCTCTGTCACTAACCCCCCTCTCTCTCTCTCTGTCACTAACCCCCCTCTCTCTCTGTCACTAGACCCCCTCCCTCTGTCACTAACCCCCTCTCTCTCTCTGTCACTAACCCCCCCCTCTCTCTCTGTCACTAACCTCCTCTCTCTCTGTCACTAACACGCCTCTCTCTCTGTCACTAACATGCCTCTCTCTCTGTCACTAACCCCCCTCTCTCTCTGTCACTAACCCCCCTCTCTCTCTGTCACTAACCCTCCCCTCTCTCTCTGTCACTAACCCCCCTCTCTCTCTGTCACTAACCCCCCTCTCTCTGTGTCACTAACCCCCGTCTCTCTCTGCGACTAACCCCCCTCCTCTCTCTCTGTCACGAACACGCCTCTCTCTCTGTCACTAACCCCCCCCTCTCTCTCTGTCACTTACCCCCCTCTCTCTGTCACTAACCCCACTCTCTCTTTCTGTCACTAACCCCCTCCCTCTCTCTCTGTGTCACTAACCCCCGCCTCTCTCTCTGTCACTAACCCCCCTCTCTCTCTGTCACTAACCCCCCTCTCTCTCTGTCACTAACCCCCCTCTCTCTCTGTCACTAACCCCCCTCTCTCTCTGTCACTAACCCTTCTCTCTCTGTCACTAACCCCTCACTCTCTGTCATTAACCCCCTCTCTCTCTGTCACTAACCCCCCTCTCTCTCTGTCACTAGCCCCCTCTCTGTCTGTCACTAACCCCCCTCTCTCCCTCTGTCACTAGCCCCCTCTCCCTCTGTCACTAACCCCCCTCTCTCTCTGTCACTAACCCTTCTCTCTCTGTCACTAACCCTTCTCTCTCTGTCACTAACCCCTCACTCTCTGTCATTAACCCCCTCTCTCTCTGTCACTAACCCCCCTCCCTCTGTCACTAATCCCCCCTCTCTCTCTGTCACTAACCCCCCTCACTCTCTGTCACTAACCCCCTTCTCTCTGTCACTAACCCCCTCTCTCTCTCTGTCACTAACCCCCGACTCTCTCTCTGTCACTAACCCCCCTCTCTCTCTGTCACTAACCCCCCTCTCTCTGTCACTAACCCCCCCCTCTCTCTCTGTCACTAACCCCCCTCTCTCTCTCTGTCACTAACCCCACCTCTCTCTCTGTCACTAACCCCCCTCTCTCTGTCACTAACCCCCCCCTCTCTCTCTGTCACTAACCCCCCTCTCTCTCTCTGTCACTAACCCCCGCCTCTCTCTCTGTCACTAACCCCCCTCACTCTGTCACTCGCCCCCCTCCATCTGTCACTAACCCCCTCTCTCTCTCTGTCACTAACCCCCTTCTCTCTGTCACTAACCCCCCTCACTCTCTGTCACTAACCCCCTTCTCTCTGTCACTAACCCCCTCTCTCTCTCTGTCACTAACCCCCGACTCTCTCTCTGTCACTAACCCCCCTCTCTCTCTGTCACTAACCCCCCTCTCTCTGTCACTAACCCCCCCCTCTCTCTCTGTCACTAACCCCCTCTCTCTCTCTGTCACTAACCCCCCTCTCTCTCTCACTAACCCCCTCTCTCTCTGTCACTAACACCCTCTCTCTCTGTCACTAACCCCCGCCTCTCTCTCTGTCACTATCCCCCCTCTCTCTCTGTCACTAGCCTCCCTCCCTCTTTCACTAACCCCCTCTCTCTCTGTCACTAACCCCCCTCTCTCTGTCACTCGCCCCCCTCCATCTGTCACTAACCCCCTCTCTCTCTGTCACAAACCCCCTCTCTCTCTCTGTCACTAACCCCCTTCTCTCTGTCACTAACCCCCCTCACTCTCTGTCACTAACCCCCTTCTCTCTGTCACTAACCCCCTCTCTCTCTCTGTCACTAACCCCCGACTCTCTCTCTGTCACTAACCCCCCTCTCTCTCTGTCACTAACCCCCCTCTCTCTGTCACTAACCCCCCCCTCTCTCTCTGTCACTAACCCCCCTCTCTCTCTCTGTCACTAACCCCACCTCTCTCTCTGTGTCACTAACCCCCCTCTCTCTCTCACTAACCCCCTCTCTCTCTGTCACTAACCCCCTCTCTCTCTGTCACTAACCCCCGCCTCTCTCTCTGTCACTAACCCCCCTCTCTCTCTGTCACTAGCCCCCCTCCCTCTTTCACTAACCCCCTCTCTCTCTGTCACTAACCCCCCTCCCTCTGTCACTAATCCCCCCTCTCTCTCTGTCACTAACCCCCCTCTCTCTCTTTCACTAACCCCCCTCTCTCTCTGTCACTAACCCCCCTCTCTCTCTGTCACTAACCCCCCTCTCTCTGTCACTAACCCCCCTCTCTCTGTCACTCGCCCCCCTCTCTCTCTGTCACTAACCCCCTTCTCTCTGTCACTAACCCCCTCTCTCTCTCTGTCACTAACCCCCTTCTCTCTGTCACTAACCCCCCTCTCTCTCTGTCACTAACCCCCGCCTCTCTCTCTGTCACTAACCCCCCTCTCTCTCTGTCACTAACCCCCCTCTCTCTCTCACTAACCCCCTCTCTCTCTGTCACTAGCCCCCGCCTCTCTCTCTGTCACTAACCCCCCTCTCTCTCTGTCACTAGCCCCCCTCCCTCTGTCACTAACCCTCTCTCTCTCTGTCACTAATCCCCCCTCTCTCTCTGTCACTCGCCCCCCTCTCTCTCTGTCACTAACCGCCTTCTCTCTGTCACTAACCCCCTCTCTCTCTCTGTCACTAACCCCCTTCTCTCTGTCACTAACCCCTCTCTCTCTCTGTCACTAACCCCCCCCCTCTCTCTCTGTCACTAACCCCCCTCTCTCTCTGTCACTAACCCCCCCCTCTCTCTCTGTCACTAACCCCCCTCTCTCTCTGTCACTAACCCCCCTCTCTCTCTGTCACTAACCCCCCTCTCTCTGTGTCACTAACCCCCGTCTCTCTCTGCGACTAACCCCCCTCCTCTCTCTCTGTCACTAACACGCCTCTCTCTCTGTCACTAACCCCCCTCTCTCTCTCTGTCACTTACCCCCCTCTCTCTGTCACTAATCCCCCCCTCTCTCTCTGTCACTAACCTCCTCTCTCTCTGTCACTAACACGCCTCTCTCTCTGTCACTAACCCCCCTCTCTCTCTGTCACTAACCCCCCGCTCTCTCTGTCACTAACCCTTCTCTCTCTGTCACTAACCCCTCACTCTCTGTCATTAACCTCCTCTCTCTCTGTCACTAACCCCCCTCTCTCTCTGTCACTAGCCCCCTCTCTGTCTGTCACTAACCCCCCTCTCTCCCTCTGTCACTAGCCCTCTCTCCCTCTGTCACTAGCCCCCTCTCCCTCTGTCACTAGCCCCTTCTCTCTCTGTCACTAACCCCCTCTCTCTCTGTCACTAACCCCCCTCTCTCTGTCACTAACCCCCCTCTCTCTGTCACTAACCCCCCCTCTCTCTGTCACTAACCCCTGTCTCTCTCTGTCACTAACCCCCCTCTCTCTCTGTCACTAACCCCCCTCTCTCTCTGTCACTAACCCCCCTCTCTCTCTGTCACTAGCCCCCTCTCTCTCTGTCACTAACCCCCTCTCTCTCTCTGTCACTACCCCCCTCTCTCTCTCTGTCACTAACCCCCCTCTCTCTCTGTCACTAGCCCCCTCTCTCTCTGTCACTAACCCTCCTCTCTCTCTGTCATTAACCCCCCTCTCTCTCTGTCACTAACCCCCCTCTCTCTCTGTCACTAACCCCCCCCCTCTCTCTGTCACTAACCCCCCTCTCTCTCTGTCACTAACCCCCTTCTCTCTCTGTGTCACTAACCCCCCTCTCTCTGTGTCACTAACCCCCCTCTCTCTCTCTCTCACTAACCCCCCTCTCTCTCTCTGTCACTAACCCCCCTCTCTCTCTCTGTCACTAACCTCCTCTCTGTCACTAACACGCCTCTCTCTCTCTGTCACTAGCCCCCTCTCTCTCTGTCACTAACCCCCCTCTCTCTCTGTCACTAACCCCCCTCTCTCACTCTCTGTCACTAACCCCCCTCTCTCTGTCACTAACCCTCCTCTCTCTCTCTCTCTGTCACTAACCCCCCTCTCTCTCTGTCACTAACCCCCCTCTCTCTCTGTCACTAACCCCCTCCCACTCTCTCTCTGTCACTAACCCCCCTCTCTCTCTGTCACTAACCCCCCTCTCTCTCTGTCACTAACCCCCCCCTCTCTCTGTCACTAACCCCCCTCTCTCTCTGTCACTAACCCCCCCCTCTCTGTCACTAAACCCCCTCTCTCTCTGTCACTAACCCCCCTCTCTCTCTGTCACTAACCCCCCTCTCTCTCTCTCTGTCACTAACACCCCTCTCTCTCTGTCACTAGCCCCCCTCCCTCTGTCACTAACCCCCTCTCTCTCTGTCACTAACCCCCCTCCCTCTGTCACTAATCCCCCCTCTCTCTCTGTCACTAACCCCCCTCTCTCTCTGTCACTAACCCCCCTCTCTCTCTGTCACTAACCCCTCTCTCTCTCTGTCACTAACCTCCTCTCTGTCACTAACACGCCTCTCTCTCTCTGTCACTAACCCCCTCTCTCTCTGTCACTAACCCCCCTCTCTCTCTGTCACTAACCCCCCTCTCTCTCTGTCACTAACCCCCTCCCCCTCTCTCTCTGTCACTAACCCCCCTCTCTCTCTCTGTCACTAGCCCCCTCTCTCTCTGTCACTAACCCCCCTCTCTCTCTGTCACTAACCCCCCCCTCTCTCTGTCACTAACACCCCTCTCTCTCTGTCACTAACCCCCCTCTCTCTCTGTCACTAACCCCCCCCCTCTCTCTCTGTCACTAACCCCCCTCTCTCTCTGTCACTAACCCCCCTCTCTCTCTGTCACTAACCCCACTCTCTCTTTCTGTCACTAACCCCCTCCCTCTCTCTCTGTGTCACTAACCCCCGCCTCTCTCTCTGTCACTAACCCCCCTCTCTCTCTGTCACTAACCCCCCTCTCTCTCTGTCACTAACCCCCCTCTCTCTCTGTCACTAACCCCCCTCTCTCTCTGTCACTAACCCTTCTCTCTCTGTCACTAACCCCTCACTCTCTGTCATTAACCCCCTCTCTCTCTGTCACTAACCCCCCTCTCTCTCTGTCACTAGCCCCCTCTCTGTCTGTCACTAACCCCCCTCTCTCCCTCTGTCACTAGCCCCCTCTCCCTCTGTCACTAACCCCGCTCTCTCTCTGTCACTAACCCCCCTCTCTCTCTGTCACTAACCCCCCTCTCTCTCTGTCACTAACCCCCCTCTCTCTCTGTCACTAACCCTTCTCTCTCTGTCACTAACCCCTCACTCTCTGTCATTAGCCCCCTCTCTCTCTGTCACTAACCCCCCTCTCTCTCTGTCACTAGCCCCCTCTCTCTCTGTCACTAGCCCCCTCTCCCTCTGTCACTAGCCCCTTCTCTCTCTGTCACTAGCCCCTTCTCTCTCTGTCACTAACCCTCTCTCTCTCTGTCACTAACCCCCCTCTCTCTGTCACTAACCCCCCTCTCTCTGTCACTAAACCCTCTCTCTCTCTGTCACTAACCCCTGTCTCTCTCTGTCACTAACCCCTGTCTCTCTCTGTCACTAACCCCCCTCTCTCTCTGTCACTAACCCCCCTCTCTCTCTGTCACTAGCCCCCTCTCTCTCTGTCACTAGCCCCCCCTCTCTCTGTCACTAACCCCCTCTCTCTCTCTGTCACTACCCCCCTCTCTCTCTGTCACTAACCCCCCTCTCTCTCTGTCACTAACCCCCCTCTCTCTCTGTCACTAACCCCCTTCTCTCTCTGTGTCACTAACCCCCCTCTCTCTGTGTCACTAACCCCCCTCTCTCTCTGCCATTAACCCCCCTCTCTCTCTCTGTCACTAACCCCCCTCTCTCTCTCTGTCACTAACCTCCTCTCTCTCTGTCACTAACCCCCTCTCTCTCTGTCACTAACCCCCCTCTCTCTCTGTCACTAACCCCCCTCTCTCTCTGTCACTAACCCCCCTCTCTCTCTCTCTGTCACTAACCCCCCTCTCTCTGTCACTAACCCCCCTCTCTCTCTCTCTCTGTCACTAACCCCCCTCTCTCTCTGTCACTAACCCCCCTCTCTCTCTGTCACTAACCCCCTCCCACTCTCTTTCTGTCACTAACCCCCCTCTCTCTCTGTCACTAACCCCCCTCTCTCTCTCTGTCACTAACCCCCCTCTCTCTCTCTCTCTCTCTGTCACTAACCCCCCTCTCTCTCTGTCACTAACCCCCCCTCTCTCTGTCACTAACCCCCCCTCTCTCTGTCACTAACCCCCCTCTCTCTCTGTCACTAACCCCCCCTCTCTCTCTGTCACTAACCCCCCTCTCTCTCTGTCACTAACCCCCCTCCCTCTGTCACTAATCCCCCCCTCTCTCTGTCACTAACCCCCCCCTCCCTCTGTCACTAATCCCCCCCTCTCTCTGTCACTAACCCCCCCCTCTCTCTGTCACTAACTCCCCCTCTCTCTGTCACTAACCCCCCCCTCTCTCTCTGTCACTAACCTCCTCTCTCTCTGTCACTAACACGCCTCTCTCTCTGTCACTAACCCCCCTCTCTCTCTGTCACTAACCCCCCCCTCTCTGTCACTAACCCCCCTCTCTCTCTGTCACTCACCCCCCCTCTCTCTCTGTCACTAACCCCTCACTCTCTGTCACGAACCCCCTCTCTCACTGTCATTAACCCCCTTCTCTCTGTCACTAACCCCCTCTCTCTCTCTGTCACTAACCCCCGCCTCTCTCTCTGTCACTAACCCCCCTCTCTCTCTGTCACTAACCCCCCTCTCTCTCTGTCACTAACCCCTCACTCTCTGTCACTAACCCCCTGTCTCACTGTCACTAACCCCGCTCTCTCTGTCACTAGCCCTCTCTCTCACTGTCACTGACCCCCTCTCTCACTGTCACTGACCCCCTCTCTCTCTGTCACTAGCCCCCTCTCTCACTGTCACTGACCCCCCCTCTCTCTGTCACTAACCCCCCTCTCTCTGTCACTAACCCCCCTCTCTCTCTGTCACTAACCCCCCTCTCTCTCTGTCACTAACCCCCCTCTCTCTCTGTCACTAACCCCCCCTCTCTCTCTGTCACTAACCCCCCTCTCTCTCTGTCACTCACCCCCCCTCTCTCTCTGTCACTAACCCTTCTCTCTCTCTGTCACTAACCCCCTCTCTCTCTGTCACTGACCCCCCTCTCTCTCTGTCACTAACCCCCTCTCTCACTGTCACTAACCCCCTCTCTCACTGTCACTAACCCCCCTCTCTCTCTGTCACTATGCCCCTCTCTCTGTCACTAACCCCCTCTCTCTCTGTCACTAACCCCCCCCTCTCTATCTGTCACTAACCCCCCTCTCTCTCTGTCACTAACCCCCCTCTCTCACTGTCACTAACCCCCCTCTCTCTCTGTCACTAGCCCCCTCTCTCTCTGTCACTAGCCCCTCTCTCTCTCTGTCACTAACCCCCCTCTCTCTCTCTGTCACTAACCCCCCTCTCTCTCTCTGTCACTAACCCCCCTCTCTCTGTCACTAGCCCCCTCTCTCTCTGTCACTAACCCCCCCCTCTCTCTGTCACTAGCCCCCTCTCTCTCTGTCACTAACCCCCCCCTCTCTCTGTCACTAGCCCCCTCTCTCTCTGTGTCACTAACCCCCCTCTCTTTCTGTCACTAACCCCCCTCTCTCTGTCACTAACCCCCCTCTCTCTCTCTGTCACTAACCCCACCTCTCTCTCTGTGTCACTAACCCCCCTCTGTCTCTCTGTCACTAACCCCACCTCTCTCTCTGTGTCACTAACCCCCCTCTCTCTCTGTCACTAACCCACCTCTCTCTCTGTCACTAACCCCCCTCTCTCTCTGTCACTAGCCCCTTTCTCTCTCTGTGTCACTAACCCCCTCTCTCTCTGTCACTAACCCCCCCTCTCTCTGTCACTAACCCCCCTCTCTCTCTGTCACTAACCCCCCTCTCTCTCTGTCACTAGCCCCCTCTCTCTCTCTGTCACTAACCCCCCTCTCTCTCTCTGTCACTAACCCCATCTTTCTCTCTCTGTCACTAACCCCCCTCTCTCTCTGTCACTAGCCCCCTCTCTCTCTGTCACTAACCCCCCTCTCTCTCTGTCACTAACCCCCTTCTCTCTCTGTGTCACTAACCCCCTTCCCTCTCTGTGTCACTAACCCCCTTCTCTCTGTGTCACTAACCCCCCTCTCTCTGTGTCACTAACCCCCCTCTCTCTCTGCCACTAACCCCCCTCTCTCTCTGTCACTAACCCCCCTCTCTCTCTGTGTCACTAACCTCCTCTCTCTCTGCCACTAACCCCCCTCTCTCTCTCTGTCACTAACCTCCTCTCTCTCTGTCACTAACACGCCTCTCTCTCTGTCACTAGCCCCCTCTCTCTCTGTCTCTAACCCCCCTCTCTCTCTGTCACTAACCACCCTCTCTCTCTCTCTGTCACTAACCCCCCTCTCTCTGTCACTAACCCCACTCTCTCTCTCTGTCATTAACCCCCTCCCTCTCTGTCTGTGTCACTAACCCCTCCCCTCTGTCACTAACCTCCTTCTCTCTGTCACTAACCCCCCCCTCTCTCTGTCACTAACCCCCCCTCTCTCTCTGTCACTAACCTCCCGCTCTATCTGTCACTAACCTCCCGCTCTCTGTCACTAAACCCCCTCTCTATCTGTCACTAACCTCCCGCTCTCTGTCACTAAACCCCCTCTCTCTCTGTCACTAACCCCCTCCCACTCTCTCTCTGTCACTAACCCCTCTCTCTCTCTGTCACTAACCCCATTCTCTCTCTGTCACTAACCCCCTTCTCTCTGTCACTAACCCCCTCTCTCTTTGTCACTAACCCCCTTCTCTCTGTCACTCACCCCCTCTCTCTCTCTGTCACTAACCCCCCCCCCTCTCTCTCTGTCACTCATCTCCCTCTCTCTCTGTCACTAACCCCCTTCTCTCTGACACTAACCCCCTCTCTCTCTCTGTCACTAACCCCCGTCTCTCTCTGTCGCTAACCCCCCTCTCTCTCTGTCACTCATCTCCCTCTCTCTCTGTCACTCATCTCCCTCTCTCTCTGTCACTAACCCCCCTCTCTCTCTCTGTCACTAACCCCCCTCTCTCTCTGTCACTAACCCCCCTCTCTCTCTCTGTCACTAACCCCCCTCTCTCTCTCTGTCACTAACCTCCTCTCTCTCTGTCACTAACCCCCCTCTCTCTGTGTCACTAACCCCCCTCTCTCTCTGCCACTAACCCCCCTCTCTCTCTCTGTCACTAACCCCCCTCTCTCTCTCTGTCACTAACCTCCCTCTCTCTCTCTGTCACTAACACGCCTCTCTCTCTGTCACTAGCCCCCTCTCTCTCTGTCACTAACCCCCCTCTCTCTCTGTCACTAACCCCCCTCTCTCTCTCTCTGTCACTAACCCCCCTCTCTCTCTGTCACTAACCCCCCTCTCTCTCTGTCACTAACCCCCTTCTCTCTCTGTGTCACTAACACCCTTCTCTCTCTGTGTCACTAACCCCCCTCTCTCTCTGTGTCACTAACCCCCCTCTCTCTCTCTGTCACTAACCCCCCTCTCTCTGTGTCACTGACCCCCTCTCTCTCTGCCACTAACCCCCCTCTCTCTCTCTGCCACTAACCCCCCTCTCTCTCTCTGTCACTAACCCCACCTCTCTCTCTGTGTCACTAACCCCCCTCTGTCTCTCTGTCACTAACCCCCCTCTCTCTCTCTGTCACTAACACGCCTCTCTCTCTGTCACTAGCCCCCTCTCTCTCTGTCACTAACCCCCCCCTCTCTCTGTCACTAACCCCCCTCTCTCTCTCTGTCACTAACCCCCCTCTCTCTGTCACTAGCCCCCTCTCTCTCTGTCACTAACCCCCCCCCTCTCTCTGTCACTAGCCCCCTCTCTCTCTGTCACTAACCCCCCTCTCTCTCTCTGTCACTAACCCCACCTCTCTCTCTGTGTCACTAACCCCCCTCTCTTTCTGTCACTAACCCCCCTCTCTCTGTCACTAACCCCCCTCTCTCTCTCTGTCACTAACCCCACCTCTCTCTCTGTGTCACTAACCCCCCTCTGTCTCTCTGTCACTAACCCCACCTCTCTCTCTGTGTCACTAACCCCCCTCTCTCTCTGTCACTAACCCACCTCTCTCTCTGTCACTAACCCCCCTCTCTCTCTCTGTCACTAACACGCCTCTCTCTCTGTCACTAGCCCCCTCTCTCTCTGTCACTAACCCCCCCCTCTCTCTGTCACTAACCCCCCTCTCTCTCTCTGTCACTAACCCCCCTCTCTCTGTCACTAGCCCCCTCTCTCTCTGTCACTAACCCCCCCCCTCTCTCTGTCACTAGCCCCCTCTCTCTCTGTCACTAACCCCCCTCTCTCTCTCTGTCACTAACCCCACCTCTCTCTCTGTGTCACTAACCCCCCTCTCTTTCTGTCACTAACCCCCCTCTCTCTGTCACTAACCCCCCTCTCTCTCTCTGTCACTAACCCCACCTCTCTCTCTGTGTCACTAACCCCCCTCTGTCTCTCTGTCACTAACCCCACCTCTCTCTCTGTGTCACTAACCCCCCTCTCTCTCTGTCACTAACCCACCTCTCTCTCTGTCACTAACCCCCCTCTCTCTCTGTCACTAGCCCCCTCTCTCTCTGTCACTAACCCCCCTCTCTCTCTGTCACTAACCCACCTCTCTCTCTGTCACTAACCCCCCTCTCTCTCTGTCACTAGCCCCCTTCTCTCTCTGTGTCACTAACCCCCTCTCTCTCTGTCACTAACCCCCCCTCTCTCTGTCACTAACCCCCCTCTCTCTCTGTCACTAACCCCCCTCTCTCTCTGTCACTAGCCCCCTCTCTCTCTCTGTCACTAACCCCCCTCTCTCTCTCTGTCACTAACCCCATCTTTCTCTCTCTGTCACTAACCCCCCTCTCTCTCTGTCACTAACCCCCCTCTCTCTCTCTGTCACTAACCCCCTTCTCTCTCTGTGTCACTAACCCCCTTCCCTCTCTGTGTCACTAACCCCCTTCTCTCTGTGTCACTAACCCCCCTCTCTCTGTGTCACTAACCCCCCTCTCTCTCTGCCACTAACCCCCCTCTCTCTCTCTGTCACTAACCCCCCTCTCTCTCTGTGTCACTAACCTCCTCTCTCTCTGCCACTAACCCCCCTCTCTCTCTCTGTCACTAACCTCCTCTCTCTCTGTCACTAACACGCCTCTCTCTCTGTCACTAGCCCCCTCTCTCTCTGTCTCTAACCCCCCTCTCTCTCTGTCACTAACCCCCCTCTCTCTCTCTCTGTCACTAACCCCCCTCTCTCTGTCACTAACCCCACTCTCTCTCTCTGTCATTAACCCCCTCCCTCTCTGTCTGTGTCACTAACCCCTCCCCTCTGTCACTAACCTCCTTCTCTCTGTCACTAACCCCCCCCTCTCTCTGTCACTAACCCCCCTCTCTATCTGTCACTAACCTCCCGCTCTCTGTCACTAAACCCCCTCTCTCTCTGTCACTAACCCCCTCCCACTCTCTCTCTGTCACTAACCCCTCTCTCTCTCTGTCACTAACCCCATTCTCTCTCTGTCACTAACCCCCTTCTCTCTGTCACTAACCCCCTCTCTCTTTGTCACTAACCCCCTTCTCTCTGTCACTCACCCCCTCTCTCTCTGTCACTAACCCCCTCTCTCACTGTCACTAACTCCCCTCTCTCTCTCTGTCACTAACCCCCCTCTCTCTCTGTCACTAACCCCCCTCTCTCTCTGTCACTAACCCCCCCCTCTCTCTCTGTCACTAACCCCCTCCCACTCTCTCTCTGTCACTCATCTCCCTCTCTCTCTGTCACTAACCCCCTTCTCTCTGTCACTAACCCCCTCTCTCTCTCTGTCACTAACCCCCGTCTCTCTCTGTCGCTAACCCCCCTCTCTCTCTGTCACTCATCTCCCTCTCTCTCTGTCACTCATCTCCCTCTCTCTCTGTCACTAACCCCCCTCTCTCTCTCTGTCACTAACCCCCCTCTCTCTCTGTCACTAACCCCCCTCTCTCTCTGTCACTAACCCCCCTCTCTCTCTCTGTCACTAACCTCCTCTCTCTCTGTCACTAACCCCCCTCTCTCTGTGTCACTAACCCCCCTCTCTCTCTGCCACTAACCCCCCTCTCTCTCTCTGTCACTAACCCCCCTCTCTCTCTCTGTCACTAACCCCCCTCTCTCTCTCTGTCACTAACACGCCTCTCTCTCTGTCACTAGCCCCCTCTCTCTCTGTCACTAACCCCCCTCTCTCTCTGTCACTAACCCCCCTCTCTCTCTCTCTGTCACTAACCCCCCTCTCTCTCTGTCACTAACCCCCCTCTCTCTCTGTCACTAACCCCCTTCTCTCTCTGTGTCACTAACACCCTTCTCTCTCTGTGTCACTAACCCCCCTCTCTCTCTCTGTCACTAACCCCCCTCTCTCTCTCTGTCACTAACCCCCCTCTCTCTGTGTCACTGACCCCCTCTCTCTCTGCCACTAACCCCCCTCTCTCTCTCTGCCACTAACCCCCCTCTCTCTCTCTGCCACTAACCCCCCTCTCTCTCTCTGCCACTAACCCCCCTCTCTCTCTCTGTCACTAACCCCCCTCTCTCTCTGCCACTAACCCCCCTCTCTCTCTCTGTCACTAACCCCCCTCTCTCTCTGTCACTAACACGCCTCTCTCTCTGTCACTAGCCCCCTCTCTCTGTGTCACTAACCCCCCCCTCTCTCTGTCACTAACCCCCCTCTCTCTCTCTCTGTCACTAACCCCCCTCTCTCTGTCACTAACCCCACTCTCTCTGTCACTAACCCCCTCCCACTCTCTCTCTGTCACTAACCCCCTCTCTCTCTCTGTCACTAACCCCCCTCTCTGTCTGTCACTCATCCCCCTCTCTCTCTGTCACTAAGCCCCCTCTCTCTGTCACTAACCCCCTTCTCTCTGTCACTAACCCCCTCTCTCTCTCTGTCACTAATCCTCCTCTCTCTGTCACTAACCCCCTCTCTCTCTGTCACTAACCCCCCTCTCTCTGTCACTAACCCCCCTCTCTCTGTCACTAACCCCCCCTCTCTCTGTCACTAACCCCCGCCTCTCTCTCTGTCACTAACCCCCCTCTCTCTCTGTCACTAGCCCCCCTCCCTCTGTCACTAACCCCCTCTCTCTCTGTCACTAACCCCCCTCCCTCTGTCACTAACCCCCCTCTCTCTCTGTCACTAACCCCCCTCTCTCTCTGTCACTAGCCCCCCTCCCTCTGTCACTAACCCCCTCTCTCTCTGTCACTAACCCCCCTCCCTCTGTCACTAACCCTCTCTCTCTCTGTCACTAACCCTTCTCTCTCTGTCACTCGCCCCCCTCCCTCTGTCACTAGCCCCTTCTCTCTCTGTCACTAACCCCCTCTCTCTCTGTCACTAACCCCCCTCCCTCTGTCACTAACCCCCCTCTCTCTGTCACTAACCCCCCCTCTCTCTGTCACTAACCCCCCCCCTCTCTCTGTCACTAACCCCCTCTCTCTCTGTCACTAACCCCCCTCCCTCTGTCACTAGCCCCATCTCTCTCTGTCACTAACCCCCTCTCTCTCTGTCACTAACCCCCCTCTCTCTGTCACTAACCCCCCTCTCTCTGTCACTAACCCCCCTCTCTCTGTCACTAACCCCCCCTCTCTCTGTCACTAACCCACCTCTCTCTGTCACTACCCCCCCTCACTCTGTCACTAACCCCCCTCTCTCTCTGTCACTAACCCCACTCTCTCTCTGTCACTAACCCCCTCTCTCTCTGTCACTAACCCCACCTCTCTCTCTGTCACTAACCCTTCTCTCTCTCTGTCACTAACCCCCCTCTCTCTCTGTCACTAGCCCCCTCTCTCTCTGTCACTAACCCCCTCTCTCACTGTCACTAACCCCCCTCTCTCTCTGTCACTATGCCCCTCTCTCTCTGTCACTAACCCCCTCTCTCTCTGTCACTAACCCCCCCCTCTCTATCTGTCACTTACCCCCTCTCTCTCTGTCACTAACCCCCTCTCTCTCTGTCACTAACCCCCCTCTCTCTCTCTGTCACTAACCCCCCCCTCTCTCTCTGTCACTAACCCCCCTCTCTCACTGTCACTAACCCCCCTCTCTCTCTGTCACTAGCCCCCTCTCTCTCTGTCACTAACCCCCTCTCTCTCTGTCACAAACCCCCCTCTCTCTCTGTGTCACTAACCCCCCTCTCTCTCTGTCACTAGCCCCCTCTCTCTCTGTCACTAACCCCCCTCTCTCTCTGTGTCACTAACCCCCCTCTCTCTCTGTCACTAACCCCCTCTCTCTCTCTGTCACTGACCCCCCTCTCTCTCTGTCACTGACCCTGTCTCTCTCTCTCTCTCTGTCACTAACCCCCCCCTCTCTATCTGTCACGTACCCCCTCTCTCTCTGTCACTGACCCTGTCTCTCTCTCTCTCTCTGTCACTGACCCTGTCTCTCTCTCTCTCTCTGTTACTGACCCTGTCTCTCTCTCTCTCTCTCTCTGTCACTGACCCTGTCTCTCTCTCTCTCCATCACTGACCCTGTCTCTCTCTCTCTCTCTCTCTGTCACTGACCCTGTCTCTCTCTCTCTCCATCACTGACCCTGTCTCTCTCTCTCTCTCTCTCTGTCACTGACCCTGTCTCTCTCTCTCTCTCTCTCTGTTACTGACCCTGTCTCTCTCTCTCTCTCTGTCACTGACCCTGTCTCTCTCTCTCTCTCTCTCTGTCACTGACCCTGTCTCTCTCTCTCTCTCTCTCTGTCACTGACCCTGTCTCTCTCTCTCTCTCTGTCACTAACCCCCTCTCTCTCTGTCACTAACCCCCCCCTCTCTCTCTGTCACTAACCCCCTCTCTCTCTGTCACTAACCCCCCTCTCTCTCTCTGTCACTAACCCCCCCCTCTCTCTCTGTCACTAACCCCCCTCTCTCACTGTCACTAACCCCCCTCTCTCTCTGTCACTAACCCCCCTCTCTCTCTGTCACTAACCCCCCTCTCTCTCTCTGTCACTAGCCCCCTCTCTCTCTCTGTCACTAACCCCCTCTCTCTCTGTCACAAACCCCCCTCTCTCTCTGTGTCACTAACCCCCCTCTCTCTCTGTCACTAACCCCCTCTCTCTCTCTGTCACTGACCCCCCTCTCTCTCTGTCACTGACCCTGTCTCTCTCTCTCTCTCTGTCACTGACCCTGTCTCTCTCTCTCTCTCCGTCACTGACCCTGTCTCTCTCTCTCTCTCTCTGTCACTGACCCTGTCTCTCTCTCTCTCTCTCTCTCTCCGTCACTGACCCTGTCTCTCTCTCTCTCTCTCTCTGTCACTGACCCTGTCTCGCTCTCTCCGTCACTGACCCTGTCTCTCTCTCTCTCTCCGTCACTGACCCTGTCTCTCTCTCTCTCTCTCTCCGTCACTGACCCTGTCTCTCTCTCTCTCTCTGTCACTGACCCTGTCTCTCTCTCTCTCTCTCTCTGTCACTGCCCCTGTCTCTCTCTCTCTCTCTGTCACTGTCCATGTCTCTCTCTCTCTCTCTGTCACTGACCCTGTCTCTCTCTCTCCGTCACTGACCCTGTCTCTCTCTCTCTCTCTCTGTCACTGACCCTGTCTCTCTCTCTCTGTCTCTCTCTCTCTCTCCGTCACTGACCCTGTCTCTCTCTCTCTCTCTCTCTCTCCGTCACTGACCCTGTCTCTCTCTCTCTCTCTCCGTCACTGACCCTGTCTCTCTCTCTCTCTCTGTCACTGACCCTGTCTCTCTCTCTCTCGCTCTCTCTGTCACTGACCCTGTCTCTCTCTCTCTCTCTGTCACTGACCCTGTCTCTCTCTCTCTGTCACTGGCCCTGTCTCTCTCTCTCTCCGTCACTGACCCTGTCTCTCTCTCTCTCTCTCTCTCTGTCACTGACCCTGTCTCTCTCTCTCTGTCACTGATCCTGTCTCTCTCTCTCTCTCTGTCACTGACCGTCTCTCTCTCTCTCTCCGTCACTGACCCTGTCTCTCTCTCTCTCTCTCTCTCTCTCTCTGTCACTGACCCTGTCTCTCTCTCTCTCTCCATCACTGACCCTGTCTCTCTCTCTCTCTCTCTCTCTCTCTCTCTCTCTCTCTGTCACTGACCCTGTCTCTCTCTCTCTGTCACTGACCCTGTCTCTCTCTCTCCGTCACTGACCCTGTCTCTCTCTCTCTCTCTCTCCGTCACTGACCCTGTCTCTCTCTCTCTCTCTCTCTCTCCGTCACTGACCCTGTCTCTCTCTCTCTCTCTCCGTCACTGACCCTGTCTCTCTCTCTCTCTCTCCGTCACTGACCCTGTCTCTCTCTCTCTCTCTCTCTCTCCGTCACTGACCCTGTCTCTCTCTCTCTCTCTCCGTCACTGACCCTGTCTCTCTCTCTCTCTCTCCGTCACTGACCCTGTCTCTCTCTCTCTCTCTCTCTCTCCGTCACTGACCCTGTCTCTCTCTCTCTCTCTCTCCGTCACTGACCCTGTCTCTCTCTCTCTCTCTCTGTCACTGACCCTGTCTCTCTCTCTCTCTCTCTCTCTCTCTGTCACTGACCCTGTCTCTCTCTCTCTCCGTCACTGACCCTGTCTCTGTCTCTCTCTCTCTCTCTCTCTGTGTCACTGGCCCTGTCTCTCTCTCTCTCCGTCACTGACCCTGTCTCTCTCTCTCTCTCTCTCTCTCTCTGTCACTGACCCTGTCTCTCTTTCTCTGTCACTGACCCTGTCTCTCTCTCTCTGTCACTGGCCCTGTCTCTCTCTCTCTCCGTCACTGACCCTGTCTCTCTCTCTCTCTCTCTCTCTGTCACTGATCCTGTCTCTCTCTCTCTCTCTGTCACTGACCGTCTCTCTCTCTCTCTCCGTCACTGACCCTGTCTCTCTCTCTCTCTCTCTCTCTCTCTCTCTGTCACTAATCCTCCTCTCTCTGTCACTAACCCCCTCTCTCTCTGTCACTAACCCCCCTCTCTCTGTCACTAACCCCCTCTCTCTGTCACTAACCCCCTCTCTCTCTGTCACTAACCCCCTTCTCTCTGTCACTAACCCCCTCTCTCTCTGTCACTAATCCTCCTCTCTCTGTCACTAACCCCCTCTCTCTCTGTCACTAACCCCCCTCTCTCTGTCACTAACCCCCCTCTCTCTGTCTCTAACCCCCCCTCTCTCTGTCACTAACCCCCGCCTCTCTCTCTGTCACTAACCTCCCTCTCTCTCTGTCACTAGCCCCCCTCCCTCTGTCACTAACCCCCTCTCTCTCTGTCACTAACCCCCCTCCCTCTGTCACTAATCCCCCCTCTCTCTCTGTCACTAACCCCCCTCTCTCTGTCACTCGCCCCCCTCCCTCTGTCACTAGCCCCCTCTCTCTCTGTCACTAACCCCCTCTCTCTCTGTCACTAACCCCCCTCTCTCTTTCACTAACCCCCCTCTCTCTGTCACTAACCCCTCCTCTCTCTGTCACTAACCCCCCCCCTCTCTCTGTCACTAAACCCCCTCTCTCTCTGTCACTAACCCCCCTCTCTCTCTGTCACTAACCCCTCCTCTCTCTGTCACTAACCCCCCCCCTCTCTCTGTCACTAACCCCTCCTCTCTCTGTCACTAACCCCCCCTCTCTCTCTGTCACTAACCCTTCTCTCTCTGTCACTCGCCCCCCTCCCTCTGTCACTAGCCCCTTCTCTCTCTGTCACTAACCCCCTCTCTCTCTGTCACTAACCCCCCTCTCTCTGTCACTAACCCCCCTCTCTCTGTCACTAACCCCCCCTCTCTCTGTCACTAACCCCCCCCCTCTCTCTGTCATTAACCCCCTCTCTCTCTGTCACTAACCCCCCTCTCTCTGTCACTAACCCCCCCTCACTCTGTCACTAACCCCCCTCTCTCTCTGTCACTAACCCCACTCTCTCTCTGTCACTAACCCCCTCTCTCTCTGTCACTAACCCCACCTCTCTCTCTGTCACTAACCCTTCTCTCTCTCTGTCACTAACCCCCCTCTCTCTCTGTCACTAACCCCCTCTCTCACTGTCACTAACCCCCCTCTCTCTCTGTCACTATGCCCCTCTCTCTCTGTCACTAACCCCCTCTCTCTCTGTCACTAACCCCCCCCTCTCTATCTGTCACTTACCCCCTCTCTCTCTGTCACTAACCCCCTCTCTCTCTGTCACTAACCCCCCTCTCTCTCTCTGTCACTAACCCCCCCCCTCTCTCTCTGTCACTAACCCCCCTCTCTCACTGTCACTAACCCCCCTCTCTCTCTGTCACTAGCCCCCTCTCTCTCTCTGTCACTAACCCCCCTCTCTCTCTCTGTCACTAACCCCCCCCCTCTCTCTCTGTCACTAACCCCCCTCTCTCACTGTCACTAACCCCCCTCTCTCTCTGTCACTAGCCCCCTCTCTCTCTCTGTCACTAACCCCCTCTCTCTCTGTCACAAACCCCCCTCTCTCTCTGTGTCACTAACCCCCCTCTCTCTCTGTCACTGACCCCCCTCTCTCTCTGTCACTGACCCTGTCTCTCTCTCTCTCTCTGTCACTGACCCTGTCTCTCTCTCTCTCTCTCTCTGTCACTGACCCTGTCTCTCTCTCTCTCTCTGTCACTGACCCTGTCTCTCTCTCTCTCTCTGTTACTGACCCTGTCTCTCTCTCTCTCTCTCTCTGTCACTGACCCTGTCTCTCTCTCTCTCTCTGTCACTGACCCTGTCTCTCTCTCTCTCTCTGTCACTGACCCTGTCTCTCTCTCTCTGTTACTGACCCTGTCTCTCTCTCTCTCTCTCTCTGTCACTGACCCTGTCTCTCTCTCTCTCTCTGTCACTGACCCTGTCTCTCTCTCTCTCTCTGTCACTAACCCCCCCCTCTCTCTCTGTCACTAACCCCCCTCTCTCTCTGTCACTTACCCCCTCTCTCTCTGTCACTAACCCCCCTCTCTCTCTGTCACTAGCCCCCTCTCTCTCTGTCACTAACCCCCCTCTCTCTCTGTCACTAACCCCCCTCTCTCACTGTCACTAACCCCCCTCTCTCCCTGTCACTAGCCCCCTCTCTCTCTCTCTGTCACAAACCCCCCTCTCTCTCTGTGTCACTAACCCCCCTCTCTCTCTGTCACTAACCCCCCTCTCTCTCTGTCACTAACCCCCCTCTCTCTCTGTCACTGACCCTGTCTCTCTCTCTCTCTCTGTCACTGACCCCCCTCTCTCTCTGTCACTGACCCTGTCTCTCTCTCTCTCTCTGTCACTGACCCTGTCTCTCTCTCTCTCTCCGTCACTGACCCTGTCTCTCTCTCTCTCTCTCTGTCACTGACCCTGTCTCTCTCTCTCTCTCTCTCTCTCTCCGTCACTGACCCTGTCTCTCTCTCTCTCTCTCTCTGTCACTGACCCTGTCTCGCTCTCTCCGTCACTGACCCTGTCTCTCTCTCTCTCTCCGTCACTGACCCTGTCTCTCTCTCTCTCTCTCTCCGTCACTGACCCTGTCTCTCTCTCTCTCTCTGTCACTGACCCTGTCTCTCTCTCTCTCTCTCTCTGTCACTGCCCCTGTCTCTCTCTCTCTCTCTGTCACTGTCCATGTCTCTCTCTCTCTCTCTGTCACTGACCCTGTCTCTCTCTCTCCGTCACTGACCCTGTCTCTCTCTCTCTCTCTCTGTCACTGACCCTGTCTCTCTCTCTCTGTCTCTCTCTCTCTCTCCGTCACTGACCCTGTCTCTCTCTCTCTCTCTCTCTCTCCGTCACTGACCCTGTCTCTCTCTCTCTCTCTCCGTCACTGACCCTGTCTCTCTCTCTCTCTCTGTCACTGACCCTGTCTCTCTCTCTCTCGCTCTCTCTGTCACTGACCCTGTCTCTCTCTCTCTCTCTGTCACTGACCCTGTCTCTCTCTCTCTGTCACTGGCCCTGTCTCTCTCTCTCTCCGTCACTGACCCTGTCTCTCTCTCTCTCTCTCTCTCTGTCACTGACCGTCTCTCTCTCTCTCTCCGTCACTGACCCTGTCTCTCTCTCTCTCTCTCTCTCTCTCTCTGTCACTGACCCTGTCTCTCTCTCTCTCTCCGTCACTGACCCTGTCTCTCTCTCTCTCTCTCTCTCTCTCTCTCTCTGTCACTGACCCTGTCTCTCTCTCTCTGTCACTGACCCTGTCTCTCTCTCTCTCTCCGTCACTGACCCTGTCTCTCTCTCTCTCTCTCTCCGTCACTGACCCTGTCTCTCTCTCTCTCTCTCTCTCTCCGTCACTGACCCTGTCTCTCTCTCTCTCTCTCCGTCACTGACCCTGTCTCTCTCTCTCTCTCTCCGTCACTGACCCTGTCTCTCTCTCTCTCTCTCCGTCACTGACCCTGTCTCTCTCTCTCTCTCTCCGTCACTGACCCTGTCTCTCTCTCTCTCTCTCTCTCTCCGTCACTGACCCTGTCTCTCTCTCTCTCTCTCTCCGTCACTGACCCTGTCTCTCTCTCTCTCTCTGTCACTGACCCTGTCTCTCTCTCTCTCTGTCACTGACCCTGTCTCTCTCTCTCTCTCTCTCTCTCCGTCACTGACCCTGTCTCTCTCTCTCTCTCTCCGTCACTGACCCTGTCTCTCTCTCTCTCTCTCCGTCACTGACCCTGTCTCTCTCTCTCTCTCTCTCTCTCTCTGTCACTGACCCTGTCTCTCTCTCTCTCCGTCACTGACCCTGTCTCTGTCTCTCTCTCTCTCTCTCTCTGTGTCACTGGCCCTGTCTCTCTCTCTCTCCGTCACTGACCCTGTCTCTCTCTCTCTCTCTCTCTCTCTCTGTCACTGACCCTGTCTCTCTTTCTCTGTCACTGACCCTGTCTCTCTCTCTCTGTCACTGGCCCTGTCTCTCTCTCTCTCCGTCACTGACCCTGTCTCTCTCTCTCTCTCTCTCTCTCTGTCACTGACCCTGTCTCTCTCTCTCTGTCACTGATCCTGTCTCTCTCTCTCTCTCTGTCACTGACCGTCTCTCTCTCTCTCTCCGTCACTGACCCTGTCTCTCTCTCTCTCTCTCTCTCTCTCTCTCTGTCACTAATCCTCCTCTCTCTGTCACTAACCCCCTCTCTCTCTGTCACTAACCCCCCTCTCTCTGTCACTAACCCCCTCTCTCTGTCACTAACCCCCTCTCTCTCTGTCACTAACCCCCTTCTCTCTGTCACTAACCCCCTCTCTCTCTCTGTCACTAATCCTCCTCTCTCTGTCACTAACCCCCTCTCTCTCTGTCACTAACCCCCCTCTCTCTGTCACTAACCCCCCTCTCTCTGTCACTAACCCCCCCTCTCTCTGTCACTAACCCCCGCCTCTCTCTCTGTCACTAACCCCCCTCTCTCTCTGTCACTAGCCCCCCTCCCTCTGTCACTAACCCCCTCTCTCTCTGTCACTAACCCCCCTCCCTCTGTCACTAATCCCCCCTCTCTCTCTGTCACTAACCCCCCTCTCTCTGTCACTCGCCCCCCTCCCTCTGTCACTAGCCCCTTCTCTCTCTGTCACTAACCCCCTCTCTCTCTGTCACTAACCCCCCTCTCTCTGTCACTAACCCCCCTCTCTCTGTCACTAACCCCTCCTCTCTCTGTCACTAACCCCCCCCCCTCTCTCTGTCACTAAACCCCCTCTCTCTCTGTCACTAACCCTTCTCTCTCTGTCACTCGCCCCCCTCCCTCTGTCACTAGCCCCTTCTCTCTCTGTCACTAACCCCCTCTCTCTCTGTCACTAACCCCCCTCTCTCTGTCACTAACCCCCCTCTCTCTGTCACTAACCCCCCTCTCTCTGTCACTAACCCCCCCCTCTCTCTGTCATTAACCCCCTCTCTCTCTGTCACTAACCCCCCTCCCTCTGTCACTAGCCCCATCTCTCTCTGTCACTAACCCCCCCTCTCTCTGTCACTAACCCCCCTCTCTCTGTCACTAACCCCCCTCTCTCTGTCACTAACCCCCCTCTCTCTGTCACTAACCCCCCCTCTCTCTGTCACTAACCCCCCTCTCTCTGTCACTAACCCCCCCTCACTCTGTCACTAACCCCCCTCTCTCTCTGTCACTAACCCCACTCTCTCTCTGTCACTAACCCCCTCTCTCTCTGTCACTAACCCCACCTCTCTCTCTGTCACTAACCCCCTCTCTCACTGTCACTAACCCCCCTCTCTCTCTGTCACTATGCCCCTCTCTCTCTGTCACTAACCCCCTCTCTCTCTGTCACTAACCCCCCCCTCTCTATCTGTCACTTACCCCCTCTCTCTCTGTCACTAACCCCCTCTCTCTCTGTCACTAACCCCCCTCTCTCTCTCTGTCACTAACCCCCCCCCTCTCTCTCTGTCACTAACCCCCCTCTCTCACTGTCACTAACCCCCCTCTCTCTCTGTCACTAGCCCCCTCTCTCTCTCTGTCACTAACCCCCTCTCTCTCTGTCACAAACCCCCCTCTCTCTCTGTGTCACTAACCCCCCTCTCTCTCTGTCACTAACCCCCTCTCTCTCTCTGTCACTGACCCCCCTCTCTCTCTGTCACTGACCCTGTCTCTCTCTCTCTCTCTGTCACTGACCCTGTCTCTCTCTCTCTCTGTCACTGACCCTGTCTCTCTCTCTCTCTCTGTCACTGACCCTGTCTCTCTCTCTCTCTCTCTCTCTCCGTCACTGACCCTGTCTCTCTCTCTCTCTCTCTGTCACTGACCCTGTCTCGCTCTCTCCGTCACTGACCCTGTCTCTCTCTCTCTCTCCGTCACTGACCCTGTCTCTCTCTCTCTCTCTCTCCGTCACTGACCCTGTCTCTCTCTCTCTCTCTGTCACTGACCCTGTCTCTCTCTCTCTCTCTCTCTCTGTCACTGCCCCTGTCTCTCTCTCTCTCTCCGTCACTGTCCATGTCTCTCTCTCTCTCTCTGTCACTGACCCTGTCTCTCTCTCTCCGTCACTGACCCTGTCTCTCTCTCTCTCTCTCTCTGTCACTGACCCTGTCTCTCTCTCTCTGTCTCTCTCTCTCTCTCCGTCACTGACCCTGTCTCTCTCTCTCTCTCTCTCTCTCCGTCACTGACCCTGTCTCTCTCTCTCTCTCTCCGTCACTGACCCTGTCTCTCTCTCTCTCTCTGTCACTGACCCTGTCTCTCTCTCTCTCGCTCTCTCTGTCACTGACCCTGTCTCTCTCTCTCTCTCTGTCACTGACCCTGTCTCTCTCTCTCTGTCACTGGCCCTGTCTCTCTCTCTCTCCGTCACTGACCCTGTCTCTCTCTCTCTCTCTCTCTCTCTCTGTCACTGACCCTGTCTCTCTCTCTCTGTCACTGATCCTGTCTCTCTCTCTCTCTCTGTCACTGACCGTCTCTCTCTCTCTCTCCGTCACTGACCCTGTCTCTCTCTCTCTCTCTCTCTCTCTCTCTGTCACTGACCCTGTCTCTCTCTCTCTCTCCGTCACTGACCCTGTCTCTCTCTCTCTCTCTCTCTCTCTCTCTCTCTCTCTGTCACTGACCCTGTCTCTCTCTCTCTGTCACTGACCCTGTCTCTCTCTCTCTCTCCGTCACTGACCCTGTCTCTCTCTCTCTCTCTCTCCGTCACTGACCCTGTCTCTCTCTCTCTCTCTCTCTCTCCGTCACTGACCCTGTCTCTCTCTCTCTCTCTCCGTCACTGACCCTGTCTCTCTCTCTCTCTCTGTCACTGACCCTGTCTCTCTCTCTCTCTCTCTCTCTCTCTGTCACTGACCCTGTCTCTCTCTCTCTCCGTCACTGACCCTGTCTCTGTCTCTCTCTCTCTCTCTCTCTGTCACTGGCCCTGTCTCTCTCTCTCTCCGTCACTGACCCTGTCTCTCTCTCTCTCTCTCTCTCTCTGTCACTGACCCTGTCTCTCTCTCTCTGTCACTGACCCTGTCTCTCTCTCTCTGTCACTGGCCCTGTCTCTCTCTCTCTCCGTCACTGACCCTGTCTCTCTCTCTCTCTCTCTCTGTCACTGACCCTGTCTCTCTCTCTCTGTCATTGATCCTGTCTCTCTCTCTCTCTCTGTCACTGACCGTCTCTCTCTCTCTCTCCGTCACTGACCCTGTCTCTCTCTCTCTCTCTCTCTCTCTCTGTCACTGACCCTGTCTCTCTCTCTCTCTCCGTCACTGACCCTGTCTCTCTCTCTCTCTCTCTCTCTCTCTCTCTCTCTCTGTCACTGACCCTGTCTCTCTCTCTCTGTCACTGACCCTGTCTCTCTCTCTCTCTCCGTCACTGACCCTGTCTCTCTCTCTCTCTCTCTCCGTCACTGACCCTGTCTCTCTCTCTCTCTCTCTCTCTCCGTCACTGACCCTGTCTCTCTCTCTCTCTCTCCGTCACTGACCCTGTCTCTCTCTCTCTCTCTGTCACTGACCCTGTCTCTCTCTCTCTCTCTCTCTCTCTCTGTCACTGACCCTGTCTCTCTCTCTCTCTCCGTCACTGACCCTGTCTCTCTCTCTCTCTCTCTCTCTGTCACTGACCCTGTCTCTCTCTCTCTGTCACTGACCCTGTCTCTCTGTCTCTCTCCGTCACTGACCCTGTCTCTCTCTCTCTCTCTCTCTCTGACACTGACCCTGTCTCTCTCTCTCTCTGTCACTGACCCTGTCTCTCTCTCTCTCTCTCTCTCTGTCACTGACCCTGTCTCTCTCTCTCTCCATCACTGACCCTGTCTCTCTCTCTCTCTCTCTCTCCATCACTGACCCTGTCTCTCTCTCTCTCTCTCTGTCACTGACCCTGTCTCTCTCTCTCTCTCTCTCTCTCTGACACTGACCCTGTCTCTCTCTCTCTCTCCGTCACTGACCCTGTCTCTCTCTCTCTCTCTCTCTGACACTGACCCTGTCTCTCTCTCTCTCTCTCTCTGTCACTGACCCTCTCTCTGTCTCTCTCTCTCTCTGTCACTGACCCTCTCTCTCTCTCTCTCTCTCCGTCACTGACCCTGTCTCTCTCTCTCTCTCTCTCTGTCACTGACCCTGTCTCTCTCTCTCTCTCTCTCTGACACTGACCCTGTCTCTCTCTCTCTCTCTCTCTGACACTGACACTGTCTCTCTCTCTCTGTCACTGACCCTGTCTCTCTCTCTCTCTCTGTCACTGACCCTGTCTCTCTCTCTGTCACTGACCCTGTCTCTCTCTCTCTCTCTCTCTCTGTCACTGACCCTGTCTCTCTCTCTCTCTCTCTCTCCGTCACTGACCCTGTCTCTCTCTCTCTGACACTGACCCTGTCTCTCTCTCTCTCTCTCTCTCTCTCTCTCTGTCACTGACCCTGTCTCTCTCTCTCTCTCTCTCTCTCCGTCACTGACCCTGTCTCTCTCTCTCTCTCCGTCACTGACCCTGTCTCTCTCTCTCTCTCTCTCTCTCCGTCACTGACCCTGTCTCTCTCTCTCTGACACTGACCCTGTCTCTCTCTCTCTCTCTCTCTCTGTCACTGACCCTGTCTCTCTCTCTCTCTCCGTCACTGACCCTGTCTCTCTCTCTCTGTCACTGACCCTGTCTCTCTCCCTCTGTCACTGATCCTGTCTCTCTCTCTCTCTCTGTCACTGACCCTGTCTCTCTCCCTCTCTCTGTCACTGACTCTGTCTCTCTCTCTCTCTCTGACACTGACCCTGTCTCTCTCTCTCTCTCTCCGTCACTGACCCTGTCTCTCTCTCTCTCTCTCTGACACTGACACTGTCTCTCTCTCTCTGTCACTGACACTGTCTCTCTCTCTCTCTCTGTCACTGACCCTGTCTCTCTCTCTCTCTGTCACTGACCCTGTCTCTCTGTCTCTGTCACTGACACTGTCTCTCTCTCTCTCTCTGACACTGACCCTGTCTCTCTCTCTCTCTCTCTCTCTCTCTCTGTCAGTGACCCTGTCTCTCTCTATCTCTCTCTCTCTCTGACACTGACACTGTCTCTCTCTCTCTGTCACTGACACTGTCTCTCTCTCTCTCTGACACTGACCCTGTCTCTCTCTCTCTCTCTCTCTCTCTGTCAGTGACCCTGTCTCTCTCTATCTCTCTCTCTCCGTCACTGACCCTGTCTCTCTCTCTCTCTCTCTCTCTCTCTCTGTCACTGACCCTGTCTCTCTCTCTCTCTCTGTCACTGACCCTGTCTCTCTCTCTCTCTCTCTCTCTCTCTCTGTCAGTGACCCTGTCTCTCTCTCTCTCTCTGACACTGACCCTGTCTCTCTCTCTCTCTCTGTCACTGACCCTGTCTCTCTCTCTCTCTCTCTCTCTCTGACACTGACACTGTCTCTCTCTCTCTGTCACTGACACTGTCTCTCTCTCTCTCTCTGACACTGACCCTGTCTCTCTCTGTCACTGACCCTGTCTCTCTCTCTCTCTCTGTCAGTGACCCTGTCTCTCTCTATCTCTCTCTCTCCGTCACTGACCCTGTCTCTCTCTCTCTCTCTCTCTCTCTCTCTGTCACTGACCCTGTCTCTCTCTCTCTCTCTGTCACTGACCCTGTCTCTCTCTCTCTCTCTCTCTCTCTCTCTCTGTCACTGACACTGTCTCTCTCTCTCTCTCTGTCACTGACCCTGTCTCTCTCTCTCTCTCTCTCTGTCACTGACCCTGTCTCTCTCTCTCTCTCTGTCACTGACCCTGTCTCTCTCTCTCTCTCTCTCTCTCTCTCTCTGTCACTGACACTGTCTCTCTCTCTCTCTCTGTCACTGACCCTGTCTCTCTCTCTCTCTCTCTCTGTCACTGACACTGTCTCTCTCTCTCTCTCTGTCACTGACCCTGTCTCTCTCTCTCTCTCTCTCTGTCACTGACCCTGTCTCTCTTTCTCTCTCTGTCACTGACCCTGTCTCTCTCTCTCTCTCTCTCTGACACTGACCCTGTCTCTCTCTCTCTGTCACTGACCCTGTCTCTCTCTCTCTCTCTCTCTCTGTCACTGATCCTGTCTCTCTCTCTCTGTCACTGACCCTGTCTCTCTCTCTCTCTGTCACTGATCCTGTCTCTCTCTCTCTCTCTGACACTGACCCTGTCTCTCTCTCTCTCTCTGTCACTGACCCTGTCTCTCTCTCTCTCTCTGACACTGACCCTGTCTCTCTCTCTCTCTCTGACAGCTGGCCACCTTTCGGTGCTCCCTGACGGACGCCGTGCTGCGTGCCCACCGTGCTAGCCCCCTCCCCGGACGGGCGAATGGCCCGCTGTTGTTGGAGCAGCCAATCGAGATGGAGACGTCGCTGGGTCTCCTCTCCAGCTTGGCGAACTGGAGCCAGCTTGGATACGCCAAGTCCCGGGGATTGTTCGGATTCTGACAAACCCACCTGCCCCCTCACCCGCCCCCCTCCCCCCCGGGGTTCACCCCCTCAACCGGTCATCCCTCGCCAAGTCCCAGCGCCAGCCCCCTCCCACCTCAGGGACTGTCCCTTTAAGAGAGAGCCCTCTCAGGCTGAGGGACTGTCCCTTTAAGGGAGCCCTCTCACTTGGGGAATGTCCCTTTAAGGGAGCCCTCTCACGCTGAGGGACTGTCCCTTTAAGAGAGAGCCCTCTCACGCTGAGGGACTGTCCCTTTAAGAGAGAGCCCTCTCGCTGTGGGACTGTCCATTAAAGGGAGCCCTTTCACGCTGAGGGACTGGCCCTTTAAGGGAGCCCTCTCGCTCGGGGACTGTCCCTTTAAGGGAGCCCTCTCACGCTGAGGGACTGGCCCTTTAAGGGAGCCCTCTCGCTCGGGGACTGTCCCTTTAAGGGAGCTCTCTCACTTAGGGACTGTCCCTTGAAGGGAGCCCTCATGCTGTGGACTGTCCCTTTAAGGGAGCCCTCTCACGCTGAGGGACTGTCCCTTTAAGGTAGCCTCCTGGCTCAGGGACTGTCCCTTTAAGGGAGACCAGTACAGATCCCCAGTGGGGGTGGGGGATGTATTGTGTCCCCTCTGTCTGTCTCTATCACTCGATCACTATCTCGGTCAGACTCATGTCCCCTCCCCAGTGCCCGGCAAGTGCGGTGAGGGGGGGAAGCGCTCGGCTTGCTGACTTGCTGTGTGCTCTAAAGTTCAAATAAAGGAGGCTATAACAATGCAGAGCGGGTCTGTCTTCATTCAGCTGTCTGTGCCGGGGGAGGGGAGAGACAGGGAATGGTGGAGTCAGACAGGGAGAGAGTGAGAGACAGAGAGAGAGAGTGTGTGTGAGAGAGGGACTGAGAGAGAGGGACTGAGAGAGAGGGACTGAGAGAGAGGGACTGAGAGAGAGAGACTGAGAGAGAGAGTGTGAGAGAGGGACTGAGAGAGAGACAGTGTGTGAGAGAGGGACTGAGAGAGAGTGTGTGAGAGAGAGACTGAGAGAAAGAGTGTGTGAGAGAGAGACTGAGAGAAAGAGTGTGAGAGAGAGGGACAGAGAGAGAGAGTGTGAGAGAGAGGGACAGAGAGAGAGAGTGTGAGAGAGAGGGACTGAAAGAGAGTGTGTGAGAGAGAGGGACTGAGAGAGAGTGTGTGAGAGAGAGGGACTGAGAGAGAGAGAGTGTGAGAGAGAGGGACTGAAAGAGAGTGTGTGAGAGAGAGACTGAGAGAAAGAGTGTGAGAGAGAGGGACAGAGAGAGAGAGTGTGAGAGAGAGGGACTGAAAGAGAGTGTGTGAGAGAGAGGGACTGAGAGAGAGTGTGTGAGAGAGAGGGACTGAGAGAGAGAGAGTGTGAGAGAGAGGGACTGAAAGAGAGTGTGTGAGAGAGAGGGACTGAGAGAGAGAGTGTGAGAGAGAGGGACTGAGAGAGAGTGTGTGAGAGAGAGGGACTGAGAGAGAGAGAGTGTGAGAGAGGGACTGAGAGAGAGAGAGAGTGTGAGAGAGGGACTGAGAGAGAGTGTGTGAGAGAGAGGGACTGAAAGAGAGTGTGTGAGAGAGAGGGACTGAGAGAGAGTGTGTGAGAGAGAGGGACTGAGAGAGAGAGAGTGTGTGAGAGAGGGACTGAGAGAGAGTGTGTGAGAGAGAGGGACTGAAAGAGAGTGTGTGAGAGAGAGGGACTGAGAGAGAGTGTGTGAGAGAGAGGGACTGAGAGAGAGAGTGTGAGAGAGGGACTGAGAGAGAGAGAGAGTGTGTGAGAGAGAGGGACTGACAGAGAGAGAGTGTGTGAGAGAGAGGGACTGAGAGAGAGTGTGTGAGAGAGAGGGACTGAGAGAGAGAGAGTGTGAGAGAGGGACTGAGAGAGAGAGTGTGAGAGAGGGACTGAGAGAGAGAGAGTGTGTGAGAGAGAGGGACTGAGAGTCAGTGTGAGAGAGAGGGACTGAGAGTCAGTGTGAGAGAGAGGGACTGAGAGAGAGAGAGAGTGTGAGAGGGAGGGACAGAGAGAGAGAGTGTGAGAGAGAGGGACAGAGAGAGAGAGAGTGTGAGAGAGAGGGACTGAGAGAGAGTGTGTGAGAGAGAGGGACTGAGAGAGAGTGTGTGAGAGAGAGAGAGTGAGAGACTGAGAGAGAGAGTGAGAGACAGAGAGAGTGTGTGAGAGAGAGAGAGTGTGAGAGAGAGGAACAGAGAGAGTGTGTGAGAGAGAGAGAGTGTGAGAGAGAGGAACTGAGAGAGAGTGTGTGAGAGAGAGGAACTGAGAGAGAGTGTGTGAGAGAGAGAGAGTGAGAGACTGTGAGAGAGAGTGAGAGACTGAGAGAGAGTGTGTGAGAGAGAGAGAGTATGAGAGAGAGGAACTGAGAGAGAGTGTGTGAGAGAGAGAGAGTGTGAGAGAGAGGAACTGAGAGAGAGTGTGTGAGAGAGAGGAACTGAGAGAGAGTGTGTGTGAGAGATGAGAGTGTGAGAGAGAGGGACAGAGAGAGTGTGTGAGAGAGAGGGACTGAGAGAGAGTGTGTGAGAGAGAGGGACTGAGAGAGAGTGTGTGAGAGAGAGGGACTGAGAGAGAGTGTGTGAGAGAGAGGGACTGAGAGAGAGAGTGTGTGAGAGAGAGGGACTGAGAGAGAGAGAGTGTGAGAGAGGGACTGAGAGAGAGAGAGAGTGTGTGAGAGAGAGTGTGTGAGAGAGAGTGTGTGAGAGAGAGTGTGTGAGAGAGAGGGACTGAGAGAGAGTGTGTGAGAGAGAGTGTGTGAGAGAGAGTGTGTGAGAGAGAGAGAGTGTGAGAGAGGGACTGAGAGAGAGAGTGTGAGAGAGGGACTGAGAGAGAGAGAGTGTGTGAGAGAGAGGGACTGAGAGTCAGTGTGAGAGAGAGGGACTGAGAGAGAGAGAGTGTGAGAGGGAGGGACAGAGAGAGAGAGTGTGAGAGAGAGGGACAGAGAGAGAGAGAGAGTGAGAGAGAGGGACTGAGAGAGAGTGTGTGAGAGAGAGGGACTGAGAGAGAGTGTGTGAGAGAGAGGGACTGAGAGAGTGTGTGAGAGAGAGGGACTGAGAGAGAGTGTGTGAGAGAGAGGGACTGAGAGAGAGTGTGTGAGAGAGAGGGACTGAGAGAGAGAGTGTGTGAGAGAGAGGGACTGAGAGAGAGAGTGTGTGAGAGAGAGGGACTGAGAGAGAGAGTGTGTGAGAGAGAGGGACTGAGAGAGAGAGAGTGTGAGAGAGGGACTGAGAGAGAGAGAGAGTGTGTGAGAGAGAGGGACTGAGAGAGAGGGACTGAGAGAGAGGGACTGAGAGAGAGGGACTGAGAGAGAGAGTGTGAGAGAGGGACTGAGAGAGAGAGAGAGTGTGTGAGAGAGAGGGACTGAGAGAGAGGGACTGAGAGAGAGGGACTGAGAGAGAGGGACTGAGAGAGAGGGACTGAGAGAGAGAGTGTGAGAGAGGGACTGAGAGAGAGAGAGTGTGTGAGAGAGAGGGACTGACAGAGAGAGAGTGTGTGAGAGAGAGGGACTGAGAGAGAGGGACTGAGAGAGAGGGACTGAGAGAGAGGGACTGAGAGAGAGAGTGTGAGAGAGGGACTGAGAGAGAGAGAGTGTGTGAGAGAGAGGGACTGAGAGTCAGTGTGAGAGAGAGGGACAGAGAGAGAGAGAGTGTGAGAGGGAGGGACAGAGAGAGAGAGTGTGAGAGAGAGGGACAGAGAGAGAGAGAGTGTGAGAGAGAGGGACTGAGAGAGAGTGTGTGAGAGAGAGGGACTGAGAGAGAGTGTGTGAGAGAGAGGGACTGAGAGAGAGTGTGTGAGAGAGAGAGAGTGAGAGACTGAGAGAGAGAGTGAGAGAGAGGGACTGAGAGAGAGAGAGTGTGTGAGAGAGAGGGACTGAGAGTCAGTGTGAGAGAGAGGGACTGAGAGAGAGAGAGAGTGTGAGAGGGAGGGACAGAGAGAGAGAGTGTGAGAGAGAGGGACAGAGAGAGAGAGAGTGTGAGAGAGAGGGACTGAGAGAGAGTGTGTGAGAGAGAGGGACTGAGAGAGAGTGTGTGAGAGAGAGAGAGTGAGAGACTGAGAGAGAGAGTGAGAGACTGAGAGAGAGTGTGTGAGAGAGAGAGAGTGTGAGAGAGAGGAACTGAGAGAGAGTGTGTGAGAGAGAGAGAGTGTGTGAGAGAGAGAGAGTGTGTGAGAGAGGAACTGAGAGAGAGTGTGTGAGAGAGAGGAACTGAGAGAGAGTGTGAGAGAGAGTGTGAGAGAGAGGAACTGAGAGAGAGTGTGTGTGAGAGATGAGAGTGTGAGAGAGAGGAACTGAGAGAGAGATTGTGTGAGAGAGTGAGTGTGAGAGAGAGAGTGTGAGAGAGGGACTGAGAGAGAGAGAGTGTGTGTGAGAGAGAGGGACTGAGAGAGAGAGAGAGTGTGTGAGAGAGAGGGACTCAGAGAGAGCGAGAGTGTGAGAGAGAGGGACTGAGAGAGAGTGAGAGAGAGGGACTGAGAGAGAGAGTGTGTGAGAGAGAGGGACTCAGAGAGAGAGTGTGTGAGAGAGAGGGACTCAGAGAGAGCGAGAGTGTGAGAGAGAGGGACTGAGAGAGAGTGAGAGAGAGGGACTGAGAGAGAGAGTGAGAGAGAGGGACTGAGAGAGAGAGTGAGAGAGAGGGACTGAGAGAGAGAGTGAGAGAGAGGGACTGAGAGAGAGAGAGTGTGAGAGAGGGACTGAGAGAGAGAGAGTGTGAGAGAGGGACTGAGAGAGAGAGAG